>NW_026961196.1:300000-512341 GCF_963924245.1 Chroicocephalus ridibundus
ACGGAAGAGGCTGCCAAAGAGCTTTCCAACGAGGCACGGCTTTCCCTCCTGGCTCTTCGGGCGTGGGAGCTGTCGCCAGAGCCGCAGCCCTACAGGAAAATGCTTCGCAGGCTGGCGCGGCTGCGCCACGTGGGCGCCGGTGTCGCTGAGGCTGACGGCCGCCGCAAAGCCCGCAGCCACACGGGCTGTGGGGCCACGCGAGCGGCTGCCAAAGAGCTTTCCAACGAGGCATGGCTTTCCCTCCCTGCTCTTCGGGCGCGGGAGCTGTCGCCAGAGCCGCAGCCCTACCGGAAAATGCTTCGCAAGCTGGCGCGGCGGCGCCACGTACGCGCCGGTGGCGCCGAGGGTGACGGCCGCCGCAAAGCCCGCAGCCCCATGGGCTGTGGGGCCACGCGAGCGGCTGCCAAAGAGCTTTCCAACGAGGCACGGCTTTCCCTCCTGGCTCTTCGGGCGTGGGAGCTGTCGCCAGAGCCGCGGCCCTACCGGAAAATGCTTCGCAGGGTGGCGCGGCTGTAGCTGGTAGGCGCCGGTGGCGCTGAGGCTGACGGCCGCCGCAAAGCCCGCAGCCCCACGGGCTGTGGGGCCACGCGAGCGGCTGCCAAAGAGCTTTCCAACGAGGCACAGCTTTCCCTCCTGGCTCTTCGTGCTTGGGAGCTGTCGCCAGAGTTGCGGCCCTACCGGAAAATGCTTCGCAGGCTGGTGGGGCGGCACCACGTGGGCGCCGGTGGCTCCGAGGCTGACGGCCGCAGCAAAGCCCGCAGCCCCACGGGCTGTTTCGCCAGGCGAGCGGCTGCCAAAGAGCTTTCCAACGAGGCATGGCTTTCCCTCCTGGCTCTTCGTGCTTGGGAGCTGTCGCCAGAGTTGCGGCCCTACCGGAAAATGCTTCGCAGGCTGGTGGGGCGGCGCCACGTGGGCGCCGGTGGCTCCGAGGCTGACAACCGCCGCAAAGCCCGCAGCCCCACGGGCTGTGGGGCCACGCGAGCGGCTGCCAAAGAGCTTTCCAACCAGGCACGGCTTTCCCTCCTAGGTCTTCGGGCGTGGGAGCTGTCGCCAGAGCTGCGGCCCTACTGGAAAATGCTTCGCAGGCTGGCGCGGCTGCACCTGGTGGGCGCCGGTGGCGGGGAGGCTGACGGTCGCCGCAAAGCCCGCAGCCCCACGGGCTGTGGGGCCACGCGAGCGGCTGCCAAAGAGCTTTCCAACGAGGCATGGCTTTCCCTCCTGGGTCTTCGGGCGTGGGAGCTGTCGCCAGAGTTGCGGCCCTACCGCAAAAAGCTCTGCATACTTGCGCGGCGGCGCCACATGGGCACCGTTGGCGGTGAG
Source organism: Chroicocephalus ridibundus (assembly GCF_963924245.1). NCBI lineage: Eukaryota > Metazoa > Chordata > Aves > Charadriiformes > Laridae > Chroicocephalus > Chroicocephalus ridibundus. The sequence continues at coordinate 301,321 of NW_026961196.1, forward strand.
GCTGACGGCCGCCGCAAAGCCCGCAGCCCCACGGGCTGTGGGGCCACGGAAGAGGCTGCCAAAGAGCTTTCCAACGAGGCACGGCTTTCCCTCCTGGCTCTTCGGGCGTGGGAGCTGTCGCCAGAGCCACGGCCCTACCGGAAAATGCTTCGCAGGCTGGCGCGGCTGCACCTGGTGGGTGCCGGTGGCTTCGAGGCTGACGGCCGCCGCAAAGCCCGCAGCCCCACGGGCTGTGGGGCCACGCGAGCGGCTGCCAAAGAGCTTTCCAACGAGGCACGGCTTTCCCTCCTGGCTCTTCGGGCGTGGGAGCTGTCGCCAGAGCCACGGCCCTACCGGAAAATGCTTCGCAGGCTGGCGCGGCTGCACCTGGTGGGTGCCGGTGGCTCCGAGGCTGACGGCCGCCGCAAAGCCCGCAGCCCCACAGGCTGTTTCGCCAGGCGAGCGGCCGCCAAAGAGCTTTCCAACGAGGCACGGCTTTCCCTCCTGGCTCTTCGGGCGTGGGAGCTGTCGCCAGAGTTGCGGCCCTACCGGAAAATGCTTCGCAGGCTGGTGGGGCGGTGCCACGTGGGCGCCGGTGGCTCCGAGGCTGACGGCCGCCGCAAAGCCCGCAGCCGCACGGGCTGTTTCGCCAGGCGAGCGGCTGCCAAAGAGCTTTCCAACGAGGCATGGCTTTCCCTCCTGGCTCTTCGGGCTTGGGAGCTGTCGCCAGAGTTGCGGCCCTACCGGAAAATGCTTCGCAGGCTGGTGGGGCGGCGCCACGTGGGCGCCGGTGGCGGGGAGGCTGACGGCCCCCACAAAGCCCGCAGCCCCACGGGCTGTGTGGCCACGCGAGCGGCTGCCAAAGAGCTTTCCAACGAGGCACGGCTTTCCCTCCTGGCTCTTCGGGCGTGGGAGCTGTCGCCAGAGCCGCGGCCCTACCGGAAAATGCTTCGCAGACTGGCGCGGCTGTAGCTGGTGGGCGCCGGTGGCGGTGAGGCTGACGGCCGCTGCAAAGCCCGCAGCCCCACGGGCTGTGGGGCCACGCGAGCGGCTGCCAAAGAGCTTTCCAACGAGGCACGGCTTTCCCTCCTGGCTCTTCGTGCTTGGGAGCTGCCGACAGAGTTGCGGCCCTACCGGAAAATGCTTCGCAGGCTGGTGGGGCGGCGCCACGTGGGCGCCGGTGGCTCCGAGGCTGACGGCCGCCGCAAAGCCCGCAGCCGCACGGGCTGTTTCGCCAGGCGAGCGGCTGCCAAAGAGCTTTCCAACGAGGCATGGTTTCCCTCCTGGCTCTTCGGGCTTGGGAGCTGTCGCCAGAGTTGCGGCCCTACCGGAAAATGCTTCGCAGGCTGGTGGGGCGGCGCCACGTGGGCGCCGGTGGCAGCGAGGCTGACGGCCGCCGCAAAGCCCGCAGCCCCACAGGCTGTTTCGCCAGGCGAGCGGCTGCCAAAGAGCTTTCCAACGAGGCACGGCTTTCCCTCCTCGCTTTTCGGGCGTGGGAGCTGTCGCCAGAGCCGCAGCCCTACAGGAAAATGCTTCGCAGGCTGGCGCGGCTGCACCTGGTGGGCGCCGGTGGCGGGGAGGCTGACGGCCGCCACAAAGCCCGCAGCCCCACGGGCTGTGGGGCCACGCGATCGGCTGCCAAAGAGCTTTCCAACGAGGCACGGCTTTCCCTCCTGGCTCTTCGTGCTTGGGAGCTGTCGCCAGAGTTGCGACCCTACCGGAAAATGCTTCGCAGGCTGGTGGGGCGGCGCCACGTGGGCGCCGGTGGCAGCGAGGCTGACGGCCGCCGCAAAGCCCGCAGCCCCACGGGCTGTTTCGCCAGGCGAGCGGCTGCCAAAGAGCTTTCCAACGAGGCACGGCTTTCCCTCCTGGCTCTTCGGGCGTGGGAGCTGTCGCCAGAGCCGCAGCCCTACAGGAAAATGCTTCGCAGGCTGGCGCGGCGGCGCCACGTGGGCGCCGGTGTCGCTGAGGCTGACGTCCGCCGGAAAGCCCGCAGCCACACGGGCTGTGGGGCCACGCGAGCGGCTGCCAAAGAGCTTTCCAACGAGGCATGGCTTTCCCTCCCTGCTCTTCGGGCGCGGGAGCTGTCGCCAGAGCCGCAGCCCTACCGGAAAATGCTTCGCAAGCTGGCGCGGCGGCGCCACGTACGCGCCGGTGGCGCCGAGGGTGACGGCCGCCGCAAAGCCCGCAGCCCCACGGGCTGTGGGGCCACGCGAGCGGCTGCCAAAGAGCTTTCCAACGAGGCACGGCTTTCCCTCCTGGCTCTTCGGGCGTGGGAGCTGTCGCCAGAGCCGCGGCCCTACCGGAAAATGCTTCGCAGGGTGGCGCGGCTGTAGCTGGTAGGCGCCGGTGGCGCTGAGGCTGACGGCCGCCGCAAAGCCCGCAGCCCCACGGGCTGTGGGGCCACGCGAGCGGCTGCCAAAGAGCTTTCCAACGAGGCACAGCTTTCCCTCCTGGCTCTTCGTGCTTGGGAGCTGTCGCCAGAGTTGCGGCCCTACCAGAAAATGCTTCGCAGGCTGGTGGGGCGGCGCCACGTGGGCGCCGGTGGCTCCGAGGCTGACGGCCGCCGCAAAGCCCGCAGCCCCACGGGCTGTTTCGCCAGGCGAGCGGCTGCCAAAGAGCTTTCCAACGAGGCATGGCTTTCCCTCCTGGCTCTTCGTGCTTGGGAGCTGTCGCCAGAGTTGCGGCCCTACCGGAAAATGCTTCGCAGGCTGGTGGGGCGGCGCCACGTGGGCGCCGGTGGCTCCGAGGCTGACAACCGCCGCAAAGCCCGCAGCCCCACGGGCTGTGGGGCCACGCGAGCGGCTGCCAAAGAGCTTTCCAACCAGGCACGGCTTTCCCTCCTAGGTCTTCGGGCGTGGGAGCTGTCGCCAGAGCTGCGGCCCTACTGGAAAATGCTTCGCAGGCTGGCGCGGCTGCACCTGGTGGGCGCCGGTGGCGGGGAGGCTGACGGTCGCCGCAAAGCCCGCAGCCCCACGGGCTGTGGGGCCACGCGAGCGGCTGCCAAAGAGCTTTCCAACGAGGCACGGCTTTCCCTCCTGGGTCTTCGGGCGTGGGAGCTGTCGCCAGAGTTGCGGCCCTACCGCAAAAAGCTCTGCATACTTGCGCGGCGGCGCCACATGGGCACCGTTGGCGGTGAGGCTGACGGCCGCCGCAAAGCCCGCAGCCCCACGGGCTGTGGGGCCACGCGATCGGCTGCCAAAGAGCTTTCCAACGAGGCACGGCTTTCCCTCCTGGCTCTTCGTGCTTGGGAGCTGTCGCCAGAGTTGCGGCCCTACCGGAAAATGCTTCACAGGCTGGTGGGGCGGCGCCACGTGGGCGCCGGTGGCTCCGAGGCTGACGGCCGCGGCAAAGCCCGCAGCCCCACGGGCTGTGAGGCCACGCGAGCGGCTGCCAAAGAGCTTTCCAACGAGGCATGGCTTTCCCTCCTGGCTCTTCGTGCTTGGGAGCTGTCGCCAGAGTTGCGGCCCTACCGGAAAATGCTTCGCAAGCTGGCGCGGCGGCGCCATGTGGGCGCCGGTGGCGCCGAGGCTGACGGCCGCCACAAAGCCCGCAGCCCCACAGGCTGTTTCGCCAGGCGAGCGGCTGCCAAAGAGCTTTCCAACGAGGCATGGCTTTCTCTCCTCGCTCTTAGGGCGTGGGAGCTGTCGCCAGAGCCGCGGCCCTACAGGAAAATGCTTCGCAGGCTGGCGCGGCTGCACCTGGTGGGCGCCGGTGGCGGGGAGGCTGACGGCCGCCACAAAGCCCGCAGCCCCACGGGCTGTGGGGCCACGCGATCGACTGCCAAAGAGCTTTCCAACGAGGCACGGCTTTCCCTCCTGGCTCTTCGGGCTTGGGAGCTGTCGCCAGAGCCGCGGCCCTGCAGGAAAATGCTTCGCAGGCTGGTGGGGCGGCGCCACGTGGGCGCCGTTGGCTCCGAGGCTGACGGCCGCCGCAAAGCCCGCAGCCCCACAGGCTGTTTCGCCAGGCGAGCGGCTGCCAAAGAGCTTTCCAACGAGGCATGGCTTTCCCTCCTGGCTCTTCGGGCGTGGGAGCTGTCGCCAGAGACGCGGCCCTACCGGAAAATGCTTCGCAGGCTGGCGCAGCGGCGCCACGTGGGCGCCGGTGGCAGCGAGGCTGACGGCCGCCGCAAAGCCCGCAGCCCCACGGGCTGTGGGGCCACGCGAGCGGCTGCCAAAGAGCTTTCCAACGAGGCACGGCTTTCCCTCCTGGCTCTTCGGGCTTGGGAGCTGTCGCCAGAGTTGCGGCCCTACCAGAAAATGCTTCGCAGGCTGGTGGGGCGGCGCCACGTGGGCGCCGGTGGCTCCGAGGCTGACGGCCGCCGCAAAGCCCGCAGCCCCACGGGCTGTGGGGCCACGCGAGCGGCTGCCAAAGAGCTTTCCAACGAGGCATGGCTTTCCCTCCTGGCTCTTCGGGCGTGGGAGCTGTCGTCAGAGCTCCAGCCCTACCGGAAAATGCTTCGCAAGCTGGCGCGGCAGCGCCACGTGGGCGCCGGTGGCGCCGAGGCTGACGGCCGCCGCAAAGCCCGCAGCCCCACGGGCTGTGGGGCCACGCGAGCGGCTGCCAAAGAGCTTTCCAACAAGGCACGGCTTTCCCTCCTGGCTCTTCGGGCGTGGGAGCTGTCGTCAGAGCCGCGGCCCTACCGGAAAATGCTTCGCAGGCTTGTGCGGCGGCGCCACGTGAACGCCGGTGGCGCGGAGGCTGACGGCCGCCGCAAAGCCCGCAGCCCCACGGGCTGTGGGGCCAGGCGAGCGGCTGCCAAAGAGCTTTCCAACGAGGCACGGCTTTCCCTCCTGGCTCTTCGGGCGTGGGAGCTGTCGTCAGAGCCGCGGCCCTACCGGAAAATGCTTCGCAGGCTTGTGCGGCGGCGCCACGTGAACGCCGGTGGCGCGGAGGCTGACGGCCGCCGCAAAGCCCGCAGCCCCACGGGCTGTGGGGCCAGGCGAGCGGCTGCCAAAGAGCTTTCCAACGAGGCACGGCTTTCCCTCCTGGCTCTTCGTCCTTGGGAGCTGTCGCCAGAGCCGCGGCCCTACCGGAAAATGCTTCGCAGGCTGGTGGGGCGGCGCCTCGTGGGCGCCGGTGGCGCCGAGGCTGACAGCCGCTGCAAAGCCCACAGCCCCACGGGCTGTGAGGCCACGCGAGCGGCTGCCAAAGAGCTTTCCAACGAGGCACGGCTTTCCCTCCTGGCTCTTCGGGCGTGGGAGCTGTCGCCAGAGCCGCGGCCCTACAGGAAAATGCTTCGCAGGCTGGCGCGGCTGCACCTGGTGGGCGCCGGTGGCGGGGAGGCTGACGGCCGCCACAAAGCCCGCAGCCCCACGGGCTGTGGGGCCACGCGATCGGCTGCCAAAGAGCTTTCCAACGAGGCACGGCTTTCCCTCCTGGCTCTTCGTGCTTGGGAGCTGTCGCCAGAGTTGCGGCCCTACCGGAAAATGCTTCGCAGGCTGGCGCGGCTGCACCTGGTGGGTGCCGGTGGCTTCGAGGCTGACGGCCGCCGCAAAGCCCGCAGCCCCACGGGCTGTGGGGCCACGCGAGCGGCTGCCAAAGAGCTTTCCAACGAGGCACGGCTTTCCCTCCTGGCTCTTCGGGCGTGGGAGCTGTCGCCAGAGCCACGGCCCTACCGGAAAATGCTTCGCAGGCTGGCGCGGCTGCACCTGGTGGGTGCCGGTGGCTCCGAGGCTGACGGCCGCCGCAAAGCCCGCAGCCCCACAGGCTGTTTCGCCAGGCGAGCGGCCGCCAAAGAGCTTTCCAACGAGGCACGGCTTTCCCTCCTGGCTCTTCGGGCGTGGGAGCTGTCGCCAGAGTTGCGGCCCTACCGGAAAATGCTTCGCAGGCTGGTGGGGCGGTGCCACGTGGGCGCCGGTGGCTCCGAGGCTGACGGCCGCCGCAAAGCCCGCAGCCGCACGGGCTGTTTCGCCAGGCGAGCGGCTGCCAAAGAGCTTTCCAACGAGGCATGGCTTTCCCTCCTGGCTCTTCGGGCTTGGGAGCTGTCGCCAGAGTTGCGGCCCTACCGGAAAATGCTTCGCAGGCTGGTGGGGCGGCGCCACGTGGGCGCCGGTGGCGGGGAGGCTGACGGCCCCCACAAAGCCCGCAGCCCCACGGGCTGTGTGGCCACGCGAGCGGCTGCCAAAGAGCTTTCCAACGAGGCACGGCTTTCCCTCCTGGCTCTTCGGGCGTGGGAGCTGTCGCCAGAGCCGCGGCCCTACCGGAAAATGCTTCGCAGACTGGCGCGGCTGTAGCTGGTGGGCGCCGGTGGCGGTGAGGCTGACGGCCGCTGCAAAGCCCGCAGCCCCACGGGCTGTGGGGCCACGCGAGCGGCTGCCAAAGAGCTTTCCAACGAGGCACGGCTTTCCCTCCTGGCTCTTCGTGCTTGGGAGCTGCCGACAGAGTTGCGGCCCTACCGGAAAATGCTTCGCAGGCTGGTGGGGCGGCGCCACGTGGGCGCCGGTGGCTCCGAGGCTGACGGCCGCCGCAAAGCCCGCAGCCGCACGGGCTGTTTCGCCAGGCGAGCGGCTGCCAAAGAGCTTTCCAACGAGGCATGGTTTCCCTCCTGGCTCTTCGGGCTTGGGAGCTGTCGCCAGAGTTGCGGCCCTACCGGAAAATGCTTCGCAGGCTGGTGGGGCGGCGCCACGTGGGCGCCGGTGGCAGCGAGGCTGACGGCCGCCGCAAAGCCCGCAGCCCCACAGGCTGTTTCGCCAGGCGAGCGGCTGCCAAAGAGCTTTCCAACGAGGCACGGCTTTCCCTCCTCGCTTTTCGGGCGTGGGAGCTGTCGCCAGAGCCGCAGCCCTACAGGAAAATGCTTCGCAGGCTGGCGCGGCTGCACCTGGTGGGCGCCGGTGGCGGGGAGGCTGACGGCCGCCACAAAGCCCGCAGCCCCACGGGCTGTGGGGCCACGCGATCGGCTGCCAAAGAGCTTTCCAACGAGGCACGGCTTTCCCTCCTGGCTCTTCGTGCTTGGGAGCTGTCGCCAGAGTTGCGACCCTACCGGAAAATGCTTCGCAGGCTGGTGGGGCGGCGCCACGTGGGCGCCGGTGGCAGCGAGGCTGACGGCCGCCGCAAAGCCCGCAGCCCCACGGGCTGTTTCGCCAGGCGAGCGGCTGCCAAAGAGCTTTCCAACGAGGCACGGCTTTCCCTCCTGGCTCTTCGGGCGTGGGAGCTGTCGCCAGAGCCGCAGCCCTACAGGAAAATGCTTCGCAGGCTGGCGCGGCGGCGCCACGTGGGCGCCGGTGTCGCTGAGGCTGACGTCCGCCGGAAAGCCCGCAGCCACACGGGCTGTGGGGCCACGCGAGCGGCTGCCAAAGAGCTTTCCAACGAGGCATGGCTTTCCCTCCCTGCTCTTCGGGCGCGGGAGCTGTCGCCAGAGCCGCAGCCCTACCGGAAAATGCTTCGCAAGCTGGCGCGGCGGCGCCACGTACGCGCCGGTGGCGCCGAGGGTGACGGCCGCCGCAAAGCCCGCAGCCCCACGGGCTGTGGGGCCACGCGAGCGGCTGCCAAAGAGCTTTCCAACGAGGCACGGCTTTCCCTCCTGGCTCTTCGGGCGTGGGAGCTGTCGCCAGAGCCGCGGCCCTACCGGAAAATGCTTCGCAGGGTGGCGCGGCTGTAGCTGGTAGGCGCCGGTGGCGCTGAGGCTGACGGCCGCCGCAAAGCCCGCAGCCCCACGGGCTGTGGGGCCACGCGAGCGGCTGCCAAAGAGCTTTCCAACGAGGCACGGCTTTCCCTCCTGGCTCTTCGTGCTTGGGAGCTGTCGCCAGAGTTGCGGCCCTACCGGAAAATGCTTCACAGGCTGGTGGGGCGGCGCCACGTGGGCGCCGGTGGCTCCGAGGCTGACGGCCGCGGCAAAGCCCGCAGCCCCACGGGCTGTGAGGCCACGCGAGCGGCTGCCAAAGAGCTTTCCAACGAGGCATGGCTTTCCCTCCTGGCTCTTCGTGCTTGGGAGCTGTCGCCAGAGTTGCGGCCCTACCGGAAAATGCTTCGCAAGCTGGCGCGGCGGCGCCATGTGGGCGCCGGTGGCGCCGAGGCTGACGGCCGCCACAAAGCCCGCAGCCCCACAGGCTGTTTCGCCAGGCGAGCGGCTGCCAAAGAGCTTTCCAACGAGGCATGGCTTTCCCTCCTGGCTCTTCGTGCTTGGGAGCTGTCGCCAGAGTTGCGGCCCTACCGGAAAATGCTTCGCAGGCTGGTGGGGCGGCGCCACGTGGGCGCCGGTGGCTCCGAGGCTGACAACCGCCGCAAAGCCCGCAGCCCCACGGGCTGTGGGGCCACGCGAGCGGCTGCCAAAGAGCTTTCCAACCAGGCACGGCTTTCCCTCCTAGGTCTTCGGGCGTGGGAGCTGTCGCCAGAGCTGCGGCCCTACTGGAAAATGCTTCGCAGGCTGGCGCGGCTGCACCTGGTGGGCGCCGGTGGCGGGGAGGCTGACGGTCGCCGCAAAGCCCGCAGCCCCACGGGCTGTGGGGCCACGCGAGCGGCTGCCAAAGAGCTTTCCAACGAGGCACGGCTTTCCCTCCTGGGTCTTCGGGCGTGGGAGCTGTCGCCAGAGTTGCGGCCCTACCGCAAAAAGCTCTGCATACTTGCGCGGCGGCGCCACATGGGCACCGTTGGCGGTGAGGCTGACGGCCGCCGCAAAGCCCGCAGCCCCACGGGCTGTGGGGCCACGCGATCGGCTGCCAAAGAGCTTTCCAACGAGGCACGGCTTTCCCTCCTGGCTCTTCGTGCTTGGGAGCTGTCGCCAGAGTTGCGGCCCTACCGGAAAATGCTTCACAGGCTGGTGGGGCGGCGCCACGTGGGCGCCGGTGGCTCCGAGGCTGACGGCCGCGGCAAAGCCCGCAGCCCCACGGGCTGTGAGGCCACGCGAGCGGCTGCCAAAGAGCTTTCCAACGAGGCATGGCTTTCCCTCCTGGCTCTTCGTGCTTGGGAGCTGTCGCCAGAGTTGCGGCCCTACCGGAAAATGCTTCGCAAGCTGGCGCGGCGGCGCCATGTGGGCGCCGGTGGCGCCGAGGCTGACGGCCGCCACAAAGCCCGCAGCCCCACAGGCTGTTTCGCCAGGCGAGCGGCTGCCAAAGAGCTTTCCAACGAGGCATGGCTTTCTCTCCTCGCTCTTAGGGCGTGGGAGCTGTCGCCAGAGCCGCGGCCCTACAGGAAAATGCTTCGCAGGCTGGCGCGGCTGCACCTGGTGGGCGCCGGTGGCGGGGAGGCTGACGGCCGCCACAAAGCCCGCAGCCCCACGGGCTGTGGGGCCACGCGATCGACTGCCAAAGAGCTTTCCAACGAGGCACGGCTTTCCCTCCTGGCTCTTCGGGCTTGGGAGCTGTCGCCAGAGCCGCGGCCCTGCAGGAAAATGCTTCGCAGGCTGGTGGGGCGGCGCCACGTGGGCGCCGTTGGCTCCGAGGCTGACGGCCGCCGCAAAGCCCGCAGCCCCACAGGCTGTTTCGCCAGGCGAGCGGCTGCCAAAGAGCTTTCCAACGAGGCATGGCTTTCCCTCCTGGCTCTTCGGGCGTGGGAGCTGTCGCCAGAGACGCGGCCCTACCGGAAAATGCTTCGCAGGCTGGCGCAGCGGCGCCACGTGGGCGCCGGTGGCAGCGAGGCTGACGGCCGCCGCAAAGCCCGCAGCCCCACGGGCTGTGGGGTCACGAGAGCAACCGCCAAAGAGCTTTCCAACGAGGCACGGCTTTCCCTCCTGGCTCTTCGGGCTTGGGAGCTGTCGCCAGAGTTGCGGCCCTACCGGAAAATGCTTCGCAGGCTGGTGGGGCGGCGCCACGTGGGCGCCGGTGGCTCCGAGGCTGACAACCGCCGCAAAGCCCGCAGCCCCACGGGCTGTGGGGCCACGCGAGCGGCTGCCAAAGAGCTTTCCAACGAGGCATGGCTTTCCCTCCTGGCTCTTCGGGCGTGGGAGCTGTCGTCAGAGCTCCAGCCCTACCGGAAAATGCTTCGCAAGCTGGCGCGGCAGCGCCACGTGGGCGCCGGTGGCGCCGAGGCTGACGGCCGCCGCAAAGCCCGCAGCCCCACGGGCTGTGGGGCCACGCGAGCGGCTGCCAAAGAGCTTTCCAACAAGGCACGGCTTTCCCTCCTGGCTCTTCGGGCGTGGGAGCTGTCGTCAGAGCCGCGGCCCTACCGGAAAATGCTTCGCAGGCTTGTGCGGCGGCGCCACGTGAACGCCGGTGGCGCGGAGGCTGACGGCCGCCGCAAAGCCCGCAGCCCCACGGGCTGTGGGGCCAGGCGAGCGGCTGCCAAAGAGCTTTCCAACGAGGCACGGCTTTCCCTCCTGGCTCTTCGGGCGTGGGAGCTGTCGTCAGAGCCGCGGCCCTACCGGAAAATGCTTCGCAGGCTTGTGCGGCGGCGCCACGTGAACGCCGGTGGCGCGGAGGCTGACGGCCGCCGCAAAGCCCGCAGCCCCACGGGCTGTGGGGCCAGGCGAGCGGCTGCCAAAGAGCTTTCCAACGAGGCACGGCTTTCCCTCCTGGCTCTTCGTCCTTGGGAGCTGTCGCCAGAGCCGCGGCCCTACCGGAAAATGCTTCGCAGGCTGGTGGGGCGGCGCCTCGTGGGCGCCGGTGGCGCCGAGGCTGACAGCCGCTGCAAAGCCCACAGCCCCACGGGCTGTGAGGCCACGCGAGCGGCTGCCAAAGAGCTTTCCAACGAGGCACGGCTTTCCCTCCTGGCTCTTCGGGCGTGGGAGCTGTCGCCAGAGCCGCGGCCCTACAGGAAAATGCTTCGCAGGCTGGCGCGGCTGCACCTGGTGGGCGCCGGTGGCGGGGAGGCTGACGGCCGCCACAAAGCCCGCAGCCCCACGGGCTGTGGGGCCACGCGATCGGCTGCCAAAGAGCTTTCCAACGAGGCACGGCTTTCCCTCCTGGCTCTTCGTGCTTGGGAGCTGTCGCCAGAGTTGCGGCCCTACCGGAAAATGCTTCACAGGCTGGTGGGGCGGCGCCACGTGGGCGCCGGTGGCTCCGAGGCTGACGGCCGCGGCAAAGCCCGCAGCCCCACGGGCTGTGGGGCCAGGCGAGCGGCTGCCAAAGAGCTTTCCAACGAGGCATGGCTTTCCCTCCTGGCTCTTCGTGCTTGGGAGCTGTCGCCAGAGTTGCGGCCCTACCGGAAAATGCTTCGCAAGCTGGCGCGGCGGCGCCATGTGGGCGCCGGTGGCGCCGAGGCTGACGGCCGCCACAAAGCCCGCAGCCCCACGGGCTGTGGGGCCACGCGAGAGGCTGCCAAAGAGCTTTCCAACGAAGCATGGCTTTCCCTCCTGGCTCTTCGGGCGTGGGAGCTGTCGCCAGAGCCGCGGCCCTACCGGAAAATGCTTCGCAGGCTGGCGCAGCGGCGCCACGTGGGCGCCGGTGGCAGCGAGGCTGACGGCCGCCGCAAAGCCCGCAGCCCCACAGGCTGTTTCGCCAGGCGAGCGGCTGCCAAAGAGCTTTCCAACGAGGCACGGCTTTCTCTCCTCGGTCTTCGGGCGCGGGAGCTGTCGCCAGAGCCGCAGCCCTACCGGAAAATGCTTCGCAGGCTGGTGCGGCGGTACCACGTGGGCGCCGGTGGCGCCGAGGCTGACGGCCGCCGCAAAGCCCGCAGCCCCATGGGCTGTGGGGCCACGCGAGCGGCTGCCAAAGAGCTTTCCAACGAGGCACGGCTTTCCCTCCTGGCTCTTCGGGCTTGGGAGTTGTCGTCAGAGCCGCAGCCCTACCGGAAAATGCTTCGCAGGCTGGCGCGGCTGCACCTGGTGGGCGCCGGTGGCTCCGAGGCTGACGGCCGCCACAAAGCCCGCAGCCCCACGGGCTGTGGGGCCACGCGAGAGGCTGCCAAAGAGCTTTCCAACGAGGCACGGCTTTCCCTCCTGGCTCTTCGTGCTTGGGAGCTGTCGCCAGAGTTGCGGCCCTACCGGAAAATGCTTCGCAGGCTGGTGGGGCGGCGCCACGTGGGCGCCGGTGGCAGCGAGGCTGACGGCCGCCGCAAAGCCCGCAGCCCCACGGGCTGTTTCGCCAGGCGAGCGGCTGCCAAAGAGCTTTCCAACGAGGCACGGCTTTCCCTCCTGGCTCTTCGGGCGTGGGAGCTGTCGCCAGAGCCGCAGCCCTACAGGAAAATGCTTCGCAGGCTGGCGCGGCGGCGCCACGTGGGCGCCGGTGTCGCTGAGGCTGACGTCCGCCGGAAAGCCCGCAGCCCCACGGGCTGTTTTGCCAGGCGAGCGGCTGCCAAAGAGCTTTCCAACGAGGCACGGCTTTCCCTCCTGGCTCTTCGGGCTTGGGAGCTGTCGTCAGAGCCGCAGCCCTACCAGAAAATGCTTCGCAAGCTGGCGCGGAAGCGCCACGTGGGCGCCGGTGGCGCCGAGGCTGACGGCCGCCGCAAAGCCCGCAGCCCCACGGGCTGTGCGGCCACGCAAGAGGCTGCCAAAGAGCTTTCCAACGAGGCATGGCTTTCCCTCCCTGCTCTTCGGGCGTGGGAGCTGTCGCCAGAGAAACGGCCCTACCGGAAAATGCTTCGTAGGCTGGCGCGGCTGCACCTGGTGGGCGCCGGTGGCGGGGAGGCTGACGGTCGCCGCAAAGCCCGCAGCCCCACGGGCTGTGGGGCCACGCGAGCGGCTGCCAAAGAGCTTTCCAACGAGGCATGGCTTTCCCTCCCTGCTCTTCGGGCGCGGGAGCTGTCGCCAGAGCCGCAGCCCTACCGGAAAATGCTTCGCAGGCTGGTGCGGCGGTACCACGTAGGCGCCGGTGGCGCCGAGGCTGACGGCCGCCGCAAAGCCCGCAGCCCCATGGGCTGTGGGGCCACGCGAGCGGCTGCCAAAGAGCTTTCCAAAGAGGCACGGCTTTCCCTCCTGGCTCTTCTTGATTGGGAGTTGTCGTCAGAGCCGTGGCCCTACTGGAAAATGCTTCGCAAGCTGGCGCGGCGGCGCCACGTGGGCGCCGGTGGCTTAGAGGCTGACGGCCGCCGCAAAGCCCGCAGCCCCACGGGCTGTGAGGCCACGCGAGCGGCTGCCAAAGAGCTTTCCAACGAGGCACGGCTTTCCCTCCTGCCTCTTCGGGCGTGGGAGCTGTCGCCAGAGCCGCGGCCCTACCGGAAAATGCTTCGCAGGGTGGCGCGGCTGTAGCTGGTAGGCACCGGTGGCGCTGAGGCTGACGGCCGCCGCAAAGCCCGCAGCCGCACGGGCTGTTTCGCCAGGCGAGCGGCTGCCAAAGAGCTTTCCAACGAGGCATGGCTTTCCCTCCTGGCTCTTCGGGCTTGGGAGCTGTCGCCAGAGTTGCGGCCCTACCGGAAAATGCTTCGCAGGCTGGTGGGGCGGCGCCACGAGGGTGCCGGTGGCTCCGAGGCTGACAACCGCCGCAAAGCCCGCAGCCCCAAGGGCTGTGGGGCCACGCGAGCGGCTGCCAAAGAGCTTTCCAACGAGGCACGGCTTTCCCTCCTGGGTCTTCGGGCTTGGGAGTTGTCGTCAGAGCGGTGGCCCAACTGGAAAATGCTTCGCAAGCTGGCGCGGCGGCGCCACGTGGGCGCCGGTGGCGCCGAGGCTGACGGCCGCCGCAAAGCCCGCAGCCCCACGGGCTGTGAGGCCACGCGAGCGGCTGCCAAAGAGCTTTCCAACGAGGCACGGCTTTCCCTCCTGGCTCTTCGGGCGTGGGAGCTGTCGCCAGAGCCGCGGCCCTACCGGAAAATGCTTCGCAGGCTGGCGCAGCTGCACCTGGTGGGCGCCGGTGGCGGGGAGGCTGACGGCCGCCACAAAGCCCGCAGCCCCACGGGCTGTTTCGCCAGGCGAGCGGCTGCCAAAGAGCTTTCCAACGAGGCACGGCTTTCCCTCCTGGCTCTTCGGGCGTGGGAGCTGTCGCCAGAGCCGCGGCCCTACCGGAAAATGCTTCGCAGGCTGGCGCGGCTGTAGCTGGTGGGCTCCGGTGGCGCCGAGGATGACGGCCGCCGCAAAGCCCGCAGCCCCACAAGCTGTTTCGCCAGGCGAGCGGCTGCCAAAGAGCTTTCCAACGAGGCACGGCTTTCCCTCCTAGGTCTTCGGGCGTGGGAGCTGTCGCCAGAGCCGCGGCCCTACCGGAAAATGCTTCGCAGGCTGGTGGGGCGGCGCCACGTGGGCGCCGGTGGCTCCGAGGCCGACGGCCGCCGCAAAGCCCGCAGCCCCACGCGCTGTGGGGCCACGCGAGCGGCTGCCAAAGAGCTTTCCAACGAGGCATGGCTTTCCCTCCTGGCTCTTCGGGCTTGGGAGCTGTCGTCAGAGCTCCAGCCCTACCGGAAAATGCTTCGCAAGCTGGCGCGGCAGCGCCACGTGGGCGCCGGTGGCGCCGAGGCTGACGGCCGCCGCAAAGCCCGCAGCCCCACGGGCTGTGGGGCCACGCAAGCGGCTGCCAAAGAGCTTTCCAACAAGGCACGGCTTTCCCTCCTGGCTCTTCGGGCGTGGGAGCTGTCGTCAGAGCCGCGGCCCTACCGGAAAATGCTTCGCAGGCTGGCGCGGCTGCACCTGGTGGGCGCCGGTGGCTCCGAGGCTGACGGCCGCCACAAAGCCCGCAGCCCCACGGGCTGTGGGGCCACGCGATCGGCTGCCAAAGAGCTTTCCAACGAGGCACGGCTTTCCCTCCTGGCTCTTCGGGCTTGGGAGCTGTCGCCAGAGTTGCGGCCCTACCGGAAAATGCTTCGCAGGCTGGTGGGGCGGCGCCACGTGGGCGCCAGTGGCTCCGAGGCTGACGGCCGCCGCAAAGCCCGCAGCCCCACGGGCTGTTTCGCCAGGCGAACGGCTGCCAAAGAGCTTTCCAACGAGGCACGGCTTTCCCTCCTGGCTCTTCGGGCGTGGGAGCTGTCGCCTGAGCCGCAGCCCTACAGGAAAATGCTTCGCAGGCTGGCGCGGCGGCGCCACGTGGGCGCCAGTGTCGCTGAGGCTGACGGCCGCCGGAAAGCCCGCAGCCCCACGGGCTGTGGGGCCACGCGAGCGGCTGCCAAAGAGCTTTCCAACGAGGCACGGCTTTCCCTCCTAGGTCTTCGGGCGTGGGAGCTGTCGCCAGAGACGCGGCCCTACCGGAAAATGCTTCGCAGGCTGGCGCAGCGGCGCCACGTGGGCGCCGGTGGCAACGAGGCTGACGGCCGCCGCAAAGCCCGCAGCCCCACAGGCTGTTTCGCCAGGCGAGCGGCTGCCAAAGAGCTTTCCAACGAGGCACGGCTTTCTCTCCTCGCTCTTCGGGCGTGGGAGCTGTCGCCAGAGCCGCGGCCCTACAGGAAAATGCTTCGCAGGCTGGCGCGGCTGCACCTGGTGGGTGCCGGTGGCGCCGAGGCTGACGGCCGCCACAAAGCCCGCAGCTACACGGGCTGTGGGGCCACGCGAGCGGCCGCCAAAGAGCTTTCCAACAAGGCACGGCTTTCCCTCCTGGCTCTTCGGGCTTGGGAGCTGTCGTCAGAGCCGCAGCCCTACCGGAAAATGCTTCGCAAGCTGGCGCGGCAGCGCCACGTGGGCGCCGGTGGCGCTGAGGCTGACGGCCGCTGCAAAGCCCGCAGCCCCACGGGCTGTGGGGCCACGCAAGAGGCTGCCAAAGAGCTTTCCAACGAGGCATGGCTTTCTCTCCTGGCTCTTCGGGCGTGGGAGCTGTCGCCAGAGCCGCGGCCCTACCGGAAAATGCTTCGCAGGCTGGTGCGGCTGCACCTGGTGGGCGCCGGTGGCGGGGAGGCTGACGGTCGCCGCAAAGCCCGCAGCCACACGGGCTGTGGGGCGACGCGAGTGGCTGCCAAAGAGCTTTCCAACGAGGCATGGCTTTCCCTCCTGGCTTATCGGGCGTGGGAGCTGTCGCCAGAGCCGCGGCCCTACCGGAAAATGCTTCGCAGGCTCGTGCAGCGGCGCCACGTGGGCGCTGGTGGCTCCGAGGCTGACGGCCGCCGCAAAGCCCGCAGCCACACGGGCTGTGGAGCCACGCGAGCGGCCGCCAAAGAGCTTTCCAACGAGGCATGGCTTTCCCTCCCTGCTCTTCGGGCGTGGGAGCTGTCGCCAGAGCCGCAGCCCTACCGGAAAATGCTTCGCAGGCTGGTGCGGCGGTACCACGTGGGCGCCGGTGGCGCCGAGGCTGACGGCCGCCGCAAAGCCCGCAGCCCCATGGGCTGTGGGGCCACGCGAGCGGCTGCCAAAGAGCTTTCCAACGAGGCACGGCTTTCCCTCCTGGCTCTTCGGGCGTGGGAGCTGTCGCCAGAGCCGCGGCCCTACAGGAAAATGCTTCGCAGGCTGGCGCGGCTGCACCTGGTGGGCGCCGGTGGCGGGGAGGCTGACGGCCGCCACAAAGCCCGCAGCCCCACGGGCTGTGGGGCCACGCGATCGGCTGCCAAAGAGCTTTCCAACGAGGCACGGCTTTCCCTCCTGGCTCTTCGTGCTTGGGAGCTGTCGCCAGAGTTGCGGCCCTACCGGAAAATGCTTCACAGGCTGGTGGGGCGGCGCCACGTGGGCGCCGGTGGCTCCGAGGCTGACGGCCGCGGCAAAGCCCGCAGCCCCACGGGCTGTGGGGCCAGGCGAGCGGCTGCCAAAGAGCTTTCCAACGAGGCATGGCTTTCCCTCCTGGCTCTTCGTGCTTGGGAGCTGTCGCCAGAGTTGCGGCCCTACCGGAAAATGCTTCGCAAGCTGGCGCGGCGGCGCCATGTGGGCGCCTGTGGCGCCGAGGCTGACGGCCGCCACAAAGCCCGCAGCCCCACGGGCTGTGGGGCCACGCGAGAGGCTGCCAAAGAGCTTTCCAACGAAGCATGGCTTTCCCTCCTGGCTCTTCGGGCGTGGGAGCTGTCGCCAGAGCCGCGGCCCTACCGGAAAATGCTTCGCAGGCTGGCGCAGCGGCGCCACGTGGGCGCCGGTGGCAGCGAGGCTGACGGCCGCCGCAAAGCCCGCAGCGCCACAGGCTGTTTCGCCAGGCGAGCGGCTGCCAAAGAGCTTTCCAACGAGGCACGGCTTTCTCTCCTCGGTCTTCGGGCGCGGGAGCTGTCGCCAGAGCCGCAGCCCTACCGGAAAATGCTTCGCAGGCTGGTGCGGCGGTACCACGTGGGCGCCGGTGGCGCCGAGGCTGACGGCCGCCGCAAAGCCCGCAGCCCCATGGGCTGTGGGGCCACGCGAGCGGCTGCCAAAGAGCTTTCCAACGAGGCACGGCTTTCCCTCCTGGCTCTTCGGGCTTGGGAGTTGTCGTCAGAGCCGCAGCCCTACCGGAAAATGCTTCGCAGGCTGGTGCGGCTGCACCTGGTGGGCGCCGGTGGCGGGGAGGCTGACGGTCGCCGCAAAGCCCGCAGCCACACGGGCTGTGGGGCGACGCGAGTGGCTGCCAAAGAGCTTTCCAACGAGGCATGGCTTTCCCTCCTGGCTCTTCGGGCGTGGGAGCTGTCGCCAGAGCCGCGGCCCTACCGGAAAATGCTTCGCAGGCTCGTGCAGCGGCGCCACGTGGGCGCTGGTGGCTCCGAGGCTGACGGCCGCCGCAAAGCCCGCAGCCACACGGGCTGTGGAGCCACGCGAGCGGCCGCCAAAGAGCTTTCCAACGAGGCATGGCTTTCCCTCCCTGCTCTTCGGGCGTGGGAGCTGTCGCCAGAGCCGCAGCCCTACCGGAAAATGCTTCGCAGGCTGGTGCGGCGGTACCACGTGGGCGCCGGTGGCGCCGAGGCTGACGGCCGCCGCAAAGCCCGCAGCCCCATGGGCTGTGGGGCCACGCGAGCGGCTGCCAAAGAGCTTTCCAACGAGGCACGGCTTTCCCTCCTGGCTCTTCGGGCGTGGGAGCTGTCGCCAGAGCCGCGGCCCTACAGGAAAATGCTTCGCAGGCTGGCGCGGCTGCACCTGGTGGGCGCCGGTGGCGGGGAGGCTGACGGCCGCCACAAAGCCCGCAGCCCCACGGGCTGTGGGGCCACGCGATCGGCTGCCAAAGAGCTTTCCAACGAGGCACGGCTTTCCCTCCTGGCTCTTCGTGCTTGGGAGCTGTCGCCAGAGTTGCGGCCCTACCGGAAAATGCTTCACAGGCTGGTGGGGCGGCGCCACGTGGGCGCCGGTGGCTCCGAGGCTGACGGCCGCGGCAAAGCCCGCAGCCCCACGGGCTGTGGGGCCAGGCGAGCGGCTGCCAAAGAGCTTTCCAACGAGGCATGGCTTTCCCTCCTGGCTCTTCGTGCTTGGGAGCTGTCGCCAGAGTTGCGGCCCTACCGGAAAATGCTTCGCAAGCTGGCGCGGCGGCGCCATGTGGGCGCCTGTGGCGCCGAGGCTGACGGCCGCCACAAAGCCCGCAGCCCCACGGGCTGTGGGGCCACGCGAGAGGCTGCCAAAGAGCTTTCCAACGAAGCATGGCTTTCCCTCCTGGCTCTTCGGGCGTGGGAGCTGTCGCCAGAGCCGCGGCCCTACCGGAAAATGCTTCGCAGGCTGGCGCAGCGGCGCCACGTGGGCGCCGGTGGCAGCGAGGCTGACGGCCGCCGCAAAGCCCGCAGCCCCACAGGCTGTTTCGCCAGGCGAGCGGCTGCCAAAGAGCTTTCCAACGAGGCACGGCTTTCTCTCCTCGGTCTTCGGGCGCGGGAGCTGTCGCCAGAGCCGCAGCCCTACCGGAAAATGCTTCGCAGGCTGGTGCGGCGGTACCACGTGTGCGCCGGTGGCGCCGAGGCTGACGGCCGCCGCAAAGCCCGCAGCCCCACGGGCTGTGGGGCCACGCGAGCGGCTGCCAAAGAGCTTTCCAACGAGGCACGGCTTTCCCTCCTGGCTCTTCGGGCTTGGGAGTTGTCGTCAGAGCCGCAGCCCTACCGGAAAATGCTTCGCAGGCTGGCGCGGCTGCACCTGGTGGGCGCCGGTGGCTCCGAGGCTGACGGCCGCCACAAAGCCCGCAGCCCCACGGGCTGTGGGGCCACGCGATTGGCTGCCAAAGAGCTTTCCAACGAGGCACGGCTTTCCCTCCTGGCTCTTCGTGCTTGGGAGCTGTCGCCAGAGTTGCGGCCCTACCGGAAAATGCTTCGCAGGCTGGTGGGGCGGCGCCACGTGGGCGCCGGTGGCAGCGAGGCTGACGGCCGCCGCAAAGCCCGCAGCCCCACGGGCTGTTTCGCCAGGCGAGCGGCTGCCAAAGAGCTTTCCAACGAGGCACGGCTTTCCCTCCTGGCTCTTCGGGCGTGGGAGCTGTCGCCAGAGCCGCAGCCCTACCGGAAAATGCTTCGCAGGCTGGCGCGGCGGCGCCACGTGGGCGCCGGTGTCGCTGAGGCTGACGTCCGCCGGAAAGCCCGCAGCCCCACGGGCTGTTTTGCCAGGCGAGCGGCTGCCAAAGAGCTTTCCAACGAGGCACGGCTTTCCCTCCTGGCTCTTCGGGCTTGGGAGCTGTCGTCAGAGCCGCAGCCCTACCAGAAAATGCTTCGCAAGCTGGCGCGGAAGCGCCACGTGGGCGCCGGTGGCGCCGAGGCTGACGGCCGCCGCAAAGCCCGCAGCCCCACGGGCTGTGCGGCCACGCAAGAGGCTGCCAAAGAGCTTTCCAACGAGGCATGGCTTTCCCTCCCTGCTCTTCGGGCGTGGGAGCTGTCGCCAGAGAAACGGCCCTACCGGAAAATGCTTCGCAGGCTGGCGCGGCTGCACCTGGTGGGCGCCGGTGGCGGGGAGGCTGACGGTCGCCGCAAAGCCCGCAGCCCCACGGGCTGTGGGGCCACGCGAGCGGCTGCCAAAGAGCTTTCCAACGAGGCATGGCTTTCCCTCCCTGCTCTTCGGGCGCGGGAGCTGTCGCCAGAGCCGCAGCCCTACCGGAAAATGCTTCGCAGGCTGGTGCGGCGGTACCACGTAGGCGCCGGTGGCGCCGAGGCTGACGGCCGCCGCAAAGCCCGCAGCCCCATGGGCTGTGGGGCCACGCGAGCGGCTGCCAAAGAGCTTTCCAACGAGGCACGGCTTTCCCTCCTGGCTCTTCTTGATTGGGAGTTGTCGTCAGAGCCGTGGCCCTACTGGAAAATGCTTCGCAAGCTGGCGCGGCGGCGCCACGTGGGCGCCGGTGGCTTAGAGGCTGACGGCCGCCGCAAAGCCCGCAGCCCCACGGGCTGTGAGGCCACGCGAGCGGCTGCCAAAGAGCTTTCCAACGAGGCACGGCTTTCCCTCCTGGCTCTTCGGGCGTGGGAGCTGTCGCCAGAGCCGCGGCCCTACCGGAAAATGCTTCGCAGGGTGGCGCGGCTGTAGCTGGTAGGCGCCGGTGGCGCTGAGGCTGACGGCCGCCGCAAAGCCCGCAGCCGCACGGGCTGTTTCGCCAGGCGAGCGGCTGCCAAAGAGCTTTCCAACGAGGCATGGCTTTCCCTCCTGGCTCTTCGTGCTTGGGAGCTGTCGCCAGAGTTGCGGCCCTACCGGAAAATGCTTCGCAGGCTGGTGGGGCGGCGCCACGAGGGCGCCGGTGGCTCCGAGGCTGACAACCGCCGCAAAGCCCGCAGCCCCAAGGGCTGTGGGGCCACGCGAGCGGCTGCCAAAGAGCTTTCCAACGAGGCACGGCTTTCCCTCCTGGGTCTTCGGGCTTGGGAGTTGTCGTCAGAGCGGTGGCCCAACTGGAAAATGCTTCGCAAGCTGGCGCGGCGGCGCCACGTGGGCGCCGGTGGCGCCGAGGCTGACGGCCGCCGCAAAGCCCGCAGCCCCACGGACTGTGAGGCCACGCGAGCGGCTGCCAAAGAGCTTTCCAACGAGGCACGGCTTTCCCTCCTGGCTCTTCGGGCGTGGGAGCTGTCGCCAGAGCCGCGGCCCTACCGGAAAATGCTTCGCAGGCTGGCGCAGCTGCACCTGGTGGGCGCCGGTGGCGGGGAGGCTGACGGCCGCCACAAAGCCCGCAGCCCCACGGGCTGTTTCGCCAGGCGAGCGGCTGCCAAAGAGCTTTCCAACGAGGCACGGCTTTCCCTCCTGGCTCTTCGGGCGTGGGAGCTGTCGCCAGAGCCGCGGCCCTACCGGAAAATGCTTCGCAGGCTGGCGCGGCTGTAGCTGGTGGGCTCCGGTGGCGCCGAGGATGACGGCCGCCGCAAAGCCCGCAGCCCCACAAGCTGTTTCGCCAGGCGAGCGGCTGCCAAAGAGCTTTCCAACGAGGCACGGCTTTCCCTCCTAGGTCTTCGGGCGTGGGAGCTGTCGCCAGAGCCGCGGCCCTACCGGAAAATGCTTCGCAGGCTGGTGGGGCGGCGCCACGTGGGCGCCGGTGGCTCCGAGGCCGACGGCCGCCGCAAAGCCCGCAGCCCCACGGGCTGTGGGGCCACGCGAGCGGCTGCCAAAGAGCTTTCCAACGAGGCATGGCTTTCCCTCCTGGCTCTTCGGGCTTGGGAGCTGTCGTCAGAGCTCCAGCCCTACCGGAAAATGCTTCGCAAGCTGGCGCGGCAGCGCCACGTGGGCGCCGGTGGCGCCGAGGCTGACAACCGCCGCAAAGCCCGCAGCCCCACGGGCTGTGGGGCCACGCGAGCGGCTGCCAAAGAGCTTTCCAACGAGGCATGGCTTTCCCTCCTGGCTCTTCGGGCTTGGGAGCTGTCGTCAGAGCTCCAGCCCTACCGGAAAATGCTTCGCAAGCTGGCGCGGCAGCGCCACGTGGGCGCCGGTGGCGCCGAGGCTGACGGCCGCCGCAAAGCCCGCAGCCCCACGGGCTGTGGGGCCACGCAAGCGGCTGCCAAAGAGCTTTCCAACAAGGCACGGCTTTCCCTCCTGGCTCTTCGGGCGTGGGAGCTGTCGTCAGAGCCGCGGCCCTACCGGAAAATGCTTCGCAGGCTGGTGCGGCGGTACCACGTGGGCGCCGGTGGCGCCGAGGCTGACGGCCGCCGCAAAGCCCGCAGCCCCATGGGCTGTGGGGCCACGCGAGCGGCTGCCAAAGAGCTTTCCAACGAGGCACGGCTTTCCCTCCTGGCTCTTCGGGCTTGGGAGTTGTCGTCAGAGCCGTGGCCCTACTGGAAAATGCTTCGCAAGCTGGCGCGGCGGCGCCACGTGGGCGCCGGTGGCTCCGAGGCTGACGGCCGCCGCAAAGCCCGCAGCCCCACGGGCTGTGAGGCCACGCGAGCGGCTGCCAAAGAGCTTTCCAACGAGGCACGGCTTTCCCTCCTGGCTCTTCGGGCGTGGGAGCTGTCGCCAGAGACGCGGCCCTACCGGAAAATGCTTCGCAGGCTGGCGCGGCTGTAGCTGGTAGGCGCCGGTGGCGCTGAGGCTGACGGCCGCCGCAAAGCCCGCAGCCCCACGGGCTGTGGGGCCACGTGAGCGGCTGCCAAAGAGCTTTCCAACGAGGCACAGCTTTCCCTCCTGGCTCTTCGCGCTTGAGAGCTGTCGCCAGAGTTGCGGCCCTACCGGAAAATGCTTCGCAGGCTGGTGGGGCGGCGTCACGTGGGCGCCGGTGGCTCCGAGGCTGACGGCCGCCGCAAAGCCCGCAGCCGCACGGGCTGTTTCGCCAGGCGAGCGGCTGCTAAAGAGCTTTCCAACGAGGCATGGCTTTCCCTCCTGGCTCTTCGGGCGTGGGAGCTGTCGCCAGAGTTGCGGCCCTACCAGAAAATGCTTCGCAGGCTGGTGGGGCGGCGCCACGTGGGCTCCGGTGGCTCCGAGGCTGACAACCGCCGCAAAGCCCGCAGCCCCACGGGCTGTGGGGCCACGCGAGCGGCTGCCAAAGAGCTTTCCAACGAGGCATGGCTTTCCCTCCTGGCTCTTCGGGCTTGGGAGCTGTCGTCAGAACTACAGCCCTACCGGAAAATGCTTCGCAAGCTGGCGCGGCAGCGCCACGTGGGCGCCGGTGGCGCCGAGGCTGACGGCCACCGCAAAGCCCGCAGCCCCACGGGCTGTGGGGCCACGCGATCGGCTGCCAAAGAGCTTTCCAACGAGGCATGGCTTTCCCTCCTGGCTCTTCGGGCGTGGGAGCTGTCGTCAGAGCCGCGGCCCTACCGGAAAATGCTTCGCAGGCTGGTGCGGCGGTACCACGTGGGCGCCGGTGGCGCCGAGGCTGACGGCCGCCGCAAAGCCCGCAGCCCCATGGGCTGTGGGGCCACGCGAGCGGCTGCCAAAGAGCTTTCCAACGAGGCACGGCTTTCCCTCCTGGCTCTTCGGGCTTGGGAGTTGTCGTCAGAGCCGTGGCCCTACTGGAAAATGCTTCGCAAGCTGGCGCGGCGGCGCCACGTGGGCGCCGGTGGCTCCGAGGCTGACGGCCGCCGCAAAGCCCGCAGCCCCACGGGCTGTGAGGCCACGCGAGCGGCTGCCAAAGAGCTTTCCAACGAGGCACGGCTTTCCCTCCTGGCTCTTCGGGCGTGGGAGCTGTCGCCAGAGACGCGGCCCTACCGGAAAATGCTTCGCAGGCTGGCGCGGCTGTAGCTGGTAGGCGCCGGTGGCGCTGAGGCTGACGGCCGCCGCAAAGCCCGCAGCCCCACGGGCTGTGGGGCCACGTGAGCGGCTGCCAAAGAGCTTTCCAACGAGGCACAGCTTTCCCTCCTGGCTCTTCGCGCTTGAGAGCTGTCGCCAGAGTTGCGGCCCTACCGGAAAATGCTTCGCAGGCTGGTGGGGCGGCGTCACGTGGGCGCCGGTGGCTCCGAGGCTGACGGCCGCCGCAAAGCCCGCAGCCGCACGGGCTGTTTCGCCAGGCGAGCGGCTGCTAAAGAGCTTTCCAACGAGGCATGGCTTTCCCTCCTGGCTCTTCGGGCGTGGGAGCTGTCGCCAGAGTTGCGGCCCTACCAGAAAATGCTTCGCAGGCTGGTGGGGCGGCGCCACGTGGGCTCCGGTGGCTCCGAGGCTGACAACCGCCGCAAAGCCCGCAGCCCCACGGGCTGTGGGGCCACGCGAGCGGCTGCCAAAGAGCTTTCCAACGAGGCATGGCTTTCCCTCCTGGCTCTTCGGGCTTGGGAGCTGTCGTCAGAACTACAGCCCTACCGGAAAATGCTTCGCAAGCTGGCGCGGCAGCGCCACGTGGGCGCCGGTGGCGCCGAGGCTGACGGCCACCGCAAAACCCGCAGCCCCACGGGCTGTGGGGCCACGCGATCGGCTGCCAAAGAGCTTTCCAACGAGGCATGGCTTTCCCTCCTGGCTCTTCGGGCGTGGGAGCTGTCGTCAGAGCCGCGGCCCTACAGGAAAATGCTTCGCAGGCTGGTGGGGCGGCGCCACGTGGGCGCTGGTGGCTCCGAGGCTGACGGCCGCCGCAAAGCCCTCAGCCCCACGGGCTGTGGGGCCACGCGAGCGGCTGCCAAAGAGCTTTCCAACGAGGCACGGCTTTCCCTCCTGGCTCTTCGGGCGTGGGAGCTGTCGCCAGAGCCGCGGCCCTACCGGAAAATGCTTCGCAGGCTGGCGCGGCTGTAGCTGGTGGGCTCCGGTGGCGCCGAGGATGACGGCCGCCGCAAAGCCCGCAGCCCCACAAGCTGTTTCGCCAGGCGAGCGGCTGCCAAAGAGCTTTCCAACGAGGCACGGCTTTCCCTCCTAGGTCTTCGGGCGTGGGAGCTGTCGCCAGAGCCGCGGCCCTACCGGAAAATGCTTCGCAGGCTGGTGGGGCGGCGCCACGTGGGCGCCGGTGGCTCCGAGGCCGACGGCCGCCGCAAAGCCCGCAGCCCCACGGGCTGTGGGGCCACGCGAGCGGCTGCCAAAGAGCTTTCCAACGAGGCATGGCTTTCCCTCCTGGCTCTTCGGGCTTGGGAGCTGTCGTCAGAGCTCCAGCCCTACCGGAAAATGCTTCGCAAGCTGGCGCGGCAGCGCCACGTGGGCGCCGGTGGCGCCGAGGCTGACAACCGCCGCAAAGCCCGCAGCCCCACGGGCTGTGGGGCCACGCGAGCGGCTGCCAAAGAGCTTTCCAACGAGGCATGGCTTTCCCTCCTGGCTCTTCGGGCTTGGGAGCTGTCGTCAGAGCTCCAGCCCTACCGGAAAATGCTTCGCAAGCTGGCGCGGCAGCGCCACGTGGGCGCCGGTGGCGCCGAGGCTGACGGCCGCCGCAAAGCCCGCAGCCCCACGGGCTGTGGGGCCACGCAAGCGGCTGCCAAAGAGCTTTCCAACAAGGCACGGCTTTCCCTCCTGGCTCTTCGGGCGTGGGAGCTGTCGTCAGAGCCGCGGCCCTACCGGAAAATGCTTCGCAGGCTGGTGCGGCGGTACCACGTGGGCGCCGGTGGCGCCGAGGCTGACGGCCGCCGCAAAGCCCGCAGCCCCATGGGCTGTGGGGCCACGCGAGCGGCTGCCAAAGAGCTTTCCAACGAGGCACGGCTTTCCCTCCTGGCTCTTCGGGCTTGGGAGTTGTCGTCAGAGCCGTGGCCCTACTGGAAAATGCTTCGCAAGCTGGCGCGGCGGCGCCACGTGGGCGCCGGTGGCTCCGAGGCTGACGGCCGCCGCAAAGCCCGCAGCCCCACGGGCTGTGAGGCCACGCGAGCGGCTGCCAAAGAGCTTTCCAACGAGGCACGGCTTTCCCTCCTGGCTCTTCGGGCGTGGGAGCTGTCGCCAGAGACGCGGCCCTACCGGAAAATGCTTCGCAGGCTGGCGCGGCTGTAGCTGGTAGGCGCCGGTGGCGCTGAGGCTGACGGCCGCCGCAAAGCCCGCAGCCCCACGGGCTGTGGGGCCACGTGAGCGGCTGCCAAAGAGCTTTCCAACGAGGCACAGCTTTCCCTCCTGGCTCTTCGCGCTTGAGAGCTGTCGCCAGAGTTGCGGCCCTACCGGAAAATGCTTCGCAGGCTGGTGGGGCGGCGTCACGTGGGCGCCGGTGGCTCCGAGGCTGACGGCCGCCGCAAAGCCCGCAGCCGCACGGGCTGTTTCGCCAGGCGAGCGGCTGCTAAAGAGCTTTCCAACGAGGCATGGCTTTCCCTCCTGGCTCTTCGGGCGTGGGAGCTGTCGCCAGAGTTGCGGCCCTACCAGAAAATGCTTCGCAGGCTGGTGGGGCGGCGCCACGTGGGCTCCGGTGGCTCCGAGGCTGACAACCGCCGCAAAGCCCGCAGCCCCACGGGCTGTGGGGCCACGCGAGCGGCTGCCAAAGAGCTTTCCAACGAGGCATGGCTTTCCCTCCTGGCTCTTCGGGCTTGGGAGCTGTCGTCAGAACTACAGCCCTACCGGAAAATGCTTCGCAAGCTGGCGCGGCAGCGCCACGTGGGCGCCGGTGGCGCCGAGGCTGACGGCCACCGCAAAGCCCGCAGCCCCACGGGCTGTGGGGCCACGCGATCGGCTGCCAAAGAGCTTTCCAACGAGGCATGGCTTTCCCTCCTGGCTCTTCGGGCGTGGGAGCTGTCGTCAGAGCCGCGGCCCTACCGGAAAATGCTTCGCAGGCTGGTGCGGCGGTACCACGTGGGCGCCGGTGGCGCCGAGGCTGACGGCCGCCGCAAAGCCCGCAGCCCCATGGGCTGTGGGGCCACGCGAGCGGCTGCCAAAGAGCTTTCCAACGAGGCACGGCTTTCCCTCCTGGCTCTTCGGGCTTGGGAGTTGTCGTCAGAGCCGTGGCCCTACTGGAAAATGCTTCGCAAGCTGGCGCGGCGGCGCCACGTGGGCGCCGGTGGCTCCGAGGCTGACGGCCGCCGCAAAGCCCGCAGCCCCACGGGCTGTGAGGCCACGCGAGCGGCTGCCAAAGAGCTTTCCAACGAGGCACGGCTTTCCCTCCTGGCTCTTCGGGCGTGGGAGCTGTCGCCAGAGACGCGGCCCTACCGGAAAATGCTTCGCAGGCTGGCGCGGCTGTAGCTGGTAGGCGCCGGTGGCGCTGAGGCTGACGGCCGCCGCAAAGCCCGCAGCCCCACGGGCTGTGGGGCCACGTGAGCGGCTGCCAAAGAGCTTTCCAACGAGGCACAGCTTTCCCTCCTGGCTCTTCGCGCTTGAGAGCTGTCGCCAGAGTTGCGGCCCTACCGGAAAATGCTTCGCAGGCTGGTGGGGCGGCGTCACGTGGGCGCCGGTGGCTCCGAGGCTGACGGCCGCCGCAAAGCCCGCAGCCGCACGGGCTGTTTCGCCAGGCGAGCGGCTGCTAAAGAGCTTTCCAACGAGGCATGGCTTTCCCTCCTGGCTCTTCGGGCGTGGGAGCTGTCGCCAGAGTTGCGGCCCTACCAGAAAATGCTTCGCAGGCTGGTGGGGCGGCGCCACGTGGGCTCCGGTGGCTCCGAGGCTGACAACCGCCGCAAAGCCCGCAGCCCCACGGGCTGTGGGGCCACGCGAGCGGCTGCCAAAGAGCTTTCCAACGAGGCATGGCTTTCCCTCCTGGCTCTTCGGGCTTGGGAGCTGTCGTCAGAACTACAGCCCTACCGGAAAATGCTTCGCAAGCTGGCGCGGCAGCGCCACGTGGGCGCCGGTGGCGCCGAGGCTGACGGCCACCGCAAAGCCCGCAGCCCCACGGGCTGTGGGGCCACGCGATCGGCTGCCAAAGAGCTTTCCAACGAGGCATGGCTTTCCCTCCTGGCTCTTCGGGCGTGGGAGCTGTCGTCAGAGCCGCGGCCCTACAGGAAAATGCTTCGCAGGCTGGTGGGGCGGCGCCACGTGGGCGCTGGTGGCTCCGAGGCTGACGGCCGCCGCAAAGCCCTCAGCCCCACGGGCTGTGGGGCCACGCGAGCGGCTGCCAAAGAGCTTTCCAACGAGGCACGGCTTTCCCTCCTGGCTCTTCGGGCGTGGGAGCTGTCGCCAGAGCCGCGGCCCTACCGGAAAATGCTTCGCAGGCTGGTGGGGCGGCGCCACGTGGGCGCTGGTGGCTCCGAGGCTGACGGCCGCCGCAAAGCCCGCAGCCCCACGGGCTGTTTCGCCAGGCGAGCGGCTGCCAAAGAGCTTTCCAACGAGGCATGGCTTTCCCTCCTGGCTCTTCGGGCGTGGGAGCTGTCGCCAGAGACGCGGCCCTACCGGAAAATGCTTCGTAGGCTGGCGCAGCGGCGCCACGTGGGCGCCGGTGGCAGCGAGGATGACGGCCGCCGCAAAGCCCGCAGCCCCACAGGCTGTTTCGCCAGGCGAGCGGCTGCCAAAGAGCTTTCCAACGAGGCACGGCTTTCCCTCCTAGGCCTTCGGGCGTGGGAGCTGTCGCCAGAGCCGCGGCCCTACAGGAAAATGCTTCGCAGGCTGGCGCGGCTGCACCTGGTGGGCGCCAGCGGTGGGGAGGCTGACGGCCGCCACAAAGCCCGCAGACCCACGGGCTGTGGGGCCACGCGATCGGCTGCCAAAGAGCTTTCCAACGAGGCACGGCTTTCCCTCCTGGCTCTTCGTGCTTGGGAGCTGTCGCCAGAGTTGCGGCCCTACCGGAAAATGCTTCGCAGGCTGGCGCGGCGGCGCCACGTGGGCGCCGGTGGCGCCGAGGCTGACGGCCGCCGCAAAGCCCGCAGCCCCACGGGCTGTTTCGACAAGCGAGCGGCTGCCAAAGAGCTTTCCAACGAGGCACGGCTTTCCCTCCCTGCTCTTCGGGCGTGGGAGCTGTCGCCAGAGCCGCGGCCCTACAGGAAAATGCTTCGCAGGCTGGCGCGGCTGCACCTGGTGGGCGCCGGTGGCGGGGAGGCTGACGGTCGCCGCAAAGCCCGCAGCCCCACGGGCTGTGGGGCCACGCGAGCGGCTGCCAAAGAGCTTTCCAACGAGGCACGGCTTTCCCTCCTGGGTCTTCGGGCGTGGGAGCTGACGCCAGAGTCGCGGCCCTACCGCAAAAAACTCTGCATACTTGCGCGGCGGCGCCACATGGGCACCGTTGGCGGAGAGGCTGACGGCCGCCGCAAAGCCCGCAGCCCCACGGGCTGTGGGGCCACGGAAGAGGCTGCCAAAGAGATTTCCAACGAGGCACGGCTTTCCCTCCTGGCTCTTCGGGCGTGGGAGCTGTCGCCAGAGCCGCGGCCCTACCGGAAAATGCTTCGCAGGCTGGTGGGGCGGCGCCACGTGGGCGCCGGTGGCTCCGAGACTGACGGCCGCCGCAAAGCCCGCAGCCCCACAGGCTGTTTCGCCAGGCGAGCGGCTGCCAAAGAGCTTTCCAACGAGGCACGGCTTTCCCTCCTGGCTCTTCGGGCGTGGGAGCTGTCGCCAGAGCCGCGGCCCTACCGGAAAATGCTTCGCAGGCTGGCGCAGCGGCGCCACGTGGGCGCCGGTGGCGCCGAGGCTGACGGCCGCCGCAAAGCCCGCAGCCCCACGGGCTGTAGGGCCACGCGATCGGCTGCCAAAGAGCTTTCCAACGAGGCATGGCTTTCCTTCCTGGCTCTTCGGGCGTGGGAGTTGTCGTCAGAGCCGCAGCCCTACCGGAAAATGCTTCGCAGGCTGGCGCGGCTGCACCTGGTGGGCGCCGGTGGCGGGGAGGCTGACGGCCGCCGCAAAGCCCGCAGCCCCACGGGCTGTGGGGCCACGCGAGCGGCTGCCAAAGAGCTTTCCAACGAGGCACGGCTTTCCCTCCTGGCTCTTCGTGCTTGGGAGCTGTCGCCAGAGTTGCGGCCCTACCGGAAAATGCTTCGCAGGCTGGTGGGGCGGCGTCACGTGGGTGCCGGTGGCTCCGAGGCTGACGGCCGCAGCAAAGCCCGCAGCCGCACGGGCTGTTTCGCCAGGCGAGCGGCTGCCAAAGAGCTTTCCAACGAGGCATGGCTTTCCCTCCTGGCTCTTCGGGCTTGGGAGCTGTCGCCAGAGTTGCGGCCCTACCGGAAAATGCTTCGCAGGCTGGTGGGGCGGCGCCACGTGGGCGCCGGTGGCTCCGAGGCTGACAACCGCCGCAAAGCCCGCAGCCCCACGGGCTGTGGGGCCACGCGAGCGGCTGCCAAAGAGATTTCCAACGAGGCATGGCTTTCCCTCCTGGCTCTTCGGGCTTGGGAGCTGTCGACAGAGCTGCAGCCCTACCGGAAAATGCTTCGCAAGCTGGCGCGGCAGCGCCACGTAGGCGCCGGTGGCGCCGAGGCTGACGGCCGCCGCAAAGCCCGCAGCCCCACGGGCTGTGGGGCCACGCGAGCGGCTGCCAAAGAGCTTTCCAACGAGGCACGGCTTTCCCTCCTGGCTCTTCGGGCTTGGGAGCTGTCGCCAGAGTCGCGGCCCTACCGGAAAATGCTTCGCAGGCTGGCGCGGCTGTAGCTGGTAGGCGCCGGTGGCGCTGAGGCTGACGGCCGCCGCAAAGCCCGCAGCCCCACGGGCTGTGGGGCCACGCGAGAGGCTGCCAAAGAGCTTTCCAACGAGGCATGGCTTTCCCTCCTGGCTCTTCGTGCTTGGGAGCTGTCGCCAGAGTTGCGGCCCTACCGGAAAATGCTTCGCAGGCTGGTGGGGCGGCGCCACGTGGGCGCCGGTGGCTCCGAGGCTGACGGCCGCCGCAAAGCCCGCAGCCGCACGGGCTGTTTCGCCAGGCGAGCGGCTGCCAAAGAGCTTTCCAACGAGGCATGGCTTTCCCTCCTGGCTCTTCGGGCGCGGGAGCTGTCGCCAGAGTTGCGGCCCTACCGGAAAATGCTTCGCAGGCTGGTGGGGCGGCGCCACGTGGGCGCCGGTGGCTCCGAGGCTGACGGCCGCCACAAAGCCCGCAGCCCCACGGGCTGTGGGGCCACGCAAGAGGCTGCCAAAGAGCTTTCCAACGAGGCACGGCTTTCCCTCCTGGCTCTTCGGGCTTGGGAGTTGTCGTCAGAGCCGTGGCCCTACTGGAAAATGCTTCGCAAGCTGGCGCGGCGGCGCCACGTGTGCGCCGGTGGCGCCGAGGCTGACGGCCGCCGCAAAGCCCGCAGCCCCACGGGCTGTGGGGCCACGCGAGCGGCTGCCAAAGAGCTTTCCAACGAGGCACGGCTTTCCCTCCTGGCTCTTCGGGCGTGGGAGCTGTCGCCAGAGACGCGGCCCTACCGGAAAATGCTTTGCAGGCTGGCGCGGCTGTAGCTGGTGGGCGCCGGTGGCGTTGAGGCTGACGGCCGCCGCAAAGCCCGCAGCCCCACGGGCTGTGGGGCCACGCGAGCGGCTGCCAAAGAGCTTTCCAACGAGGCATGGCTTTCCCTCCCTGCTCTTCGGGCGTGGGAGCTGTCGCCAGAGTCGCGGCCCTACCGCAAAAAGCTCTGCATACTTGCGCGGCGGCGCCACATGGGCACCGTTGGCGGAGAGGCTGACGGCCGCCGCAAAGCCCGCAGCCCCACAGGCTGTTTCGCCAAACGAGCGGCTGCCAAAGAGCTTTCCAACGAGGCACGGCTTTCCCTCCTGGCTCTTCGGGCTTGGGAGCTGTCGTCAGATCCGCGGCCCTACAGGAAAATGCTTCGCAGGCTGGCGCGGCTGCACCTGGTGGGCGCCGGTGGCGGGGAGGCTGACGGCCGCCACAAAGCCCGCAGCCCCACGGGCTGTGGGGCCACGCGATCGGCTGCCAAAGAGCTTTCCAACGAGGCACGGCTTTCCCTCCTGGCTCTTCGGGCTTGGGAGCTGTCGCCAGAGTTGCAGTCCTACCGGAAAATGCTTCGCAGGCTGGTGGGGCGGCGCCACGTGGGCGCCGGTGGCTCCGAGACTGACGGCCGCCGCAAAGCCCGCAGCCCCACAGGCTGTTTCGCCAGGCAAGCGGCTGCCAAAGAGCTTTCCAACGAGGCACGGCTTTCCCTCCCTGCTCTTCGGGCGTGGGAGCTGTCGCCAGAGCCGCGGCCCTACCGGAAAATGCTTCGCAGGCTGGCGCTGCTGTACCAGGTGGGCGCCGGTGGCGCCGAGGCTGACGGCCGCCGCAAAGCCCGCAGCCCCACGGGCTGTGGGGCCACACGAGCGGCTGCCAAAGAGCTTTCCAACGAGGCACGGCTTTCCCTCCTGGCTCTTCGGGCGTGGGATCTGTCGCCAGAGCCGCGGCCCTACCAGAAAATGCTTCGCAGGCTGGCGCGGCTGTAGCTGGTGGGCGCCGGTGGCGCTGAGGCTGACGGACGCCGCAAAGCCCGCAGCCCCACGGGCTGTGGGGCCACGCGAGCGGCTGCCAAAGAGCTTTCCAACGAGGCACGGCTTTCTCTCCTCGCTCTTCGGGCGTGGGAGCTGTCGCCAGAGCCGCGGCCCTACCGGAAAATGCTTCGCAGGCTGGTAGGGCGGCGCCACGTGGGCGCCGGTGGCTCCGAGGCTGACGGCCGCCGCAAAGCCCGCAGCCCCACGGGCTGTTTCGCCAGGCGAGCGGCTGCCAAAGAGCTTTCCAACGAGGCACGGCTTTCCCTCCTGGCTCTTCGTGCTTGGGAGCTGTCGCCAGAGTTGCAGCCCTACCGGAAAATGCTTCGCAGGCTGGCGCGGCGGCGCCACGTGGGCGCCGGTGTCGACGAGGTTGACGGCCGCCGTATAGCCCGCAGCCACACGGGCTGTGGGGCCACGCGAGCGGCTGCCAAAGAGCTTTCCAACGAGGCACGGCTTTCCCTCCTGGCTCTTCGGGCTTGGGAGCTGTCGCCAGAGCCGCGGCCCTACCGGAAAACGCTTCGCAGGCTGGTGCGGCGGAGCCACGAGGGCGCCGGTGTCGCCGAGGCTGACGGCCGCCGCAAAGCCCGCAGCCCCATGGGCTGTGGGGCCACGTGAGCGGCTGCCAAAGAGCTTTCCAACGAGGCACGGCTTTCCCTCCTGGCTCTTCGGGCGTGGGAGCTGTCGCCAGAGAAACGGCCCTACAGGAAAATGCTTCGCAGGCTGGCGCAGCGGCGCCACGTGGGCGCCGGTGGCGCGGAGGCTGACGGCCGCCGCAAAGCCCGCAGCCACACGGGCTGTTTCGCCAGGCGAGCGGCTGCCAAAGAGCTTTCCAACGAGGCACGGCTTTCCCTCCTGGCTCTTCGGGCTTGGGAGCTGTCGTCAGAGCCGCAGCCCTACCGGAAAATGCTTCGCAGACTGGTGCGGCAGCGCCACGTGGGCGCCGGTGTCGCCGAGGCTGACGGCCGCCGCAAAGCCCGCAGCCCCACGGGCTGTGGGGCAACGCGAGAGGCTGCCAAAGAGCTTTCCAACGAGGCATGGCTTTCCCTCCTGGCTCTTTGGGCGTGGGAGCTGTCGCCAGAGACGCGGCCCTACCGGAAAATGCTTCGTAGGCTGGCGCGGCTGCACCTGGTGGGCGCCAGTGGCGGGGAGGCTGACGGCCGCCGCAAAGCCCGCAGCCCCACGGGCTGTGGGGCCACGCGAGCGGCTGCCAAAGAGCTTTCCAACGAGGCACGGCTTTCCCTCCTAGGTCTTCGGGCGTGGGAGCTGTCGCCAGAGCCGCGGCCCTACCGGAAAATGCTTCGCAGGCTAGTGGGGCGGCGCCACGTGGGCGCCGGTGGCTCCGAGGCTGACGGCCGCAGCAAAGCCCGCAGCCACACGGGCGGTTTCGCCAGGCGAGCGGCTGCCAAAGAGCTTTCCAACGAGGCACGGCTTTCCCTCCTGGCTCTTCGGGCTTGGGAGCTGTCGTCAGATCGGCGGCCCTACAGGAAAATGCTTCGCAGGCTGGCGCGGCTGCACCTGGTGGGCGCCGGTGGCGGGGAGGCTGACGGCCGCCACAAAGCCCGCAGCCACACGGGCTGTGGGGCCACGCGATCGGCTGCCAAAGAGCTTTCCAACGAGGCACGGCTTTCCCTCCTGGCTCTTCGGGCGTGGGAGCTGTCGCCAGAGAAACGGCCCTACAGGAAAATGCTTCGCAGGCTGGCGCAGCGGCGCCACGTGGGCGCCGGTGGCGCGGAGGCTGACGGCCGCCGCAAAGCCCGAAGCCCCACGGGCTGTTTCGCCAGGCGAGCGGCTGCCAAAGAGCTTTCCAACGAGGCACGGCTTTCCCTCCTGGCTCTTCGGGCGTGGGAGCTGTCGCCAGAGCCGCGGCCCTACCAGAAAATGCTTCGCAGGCTGGCGCGGCTGTAGCTGGTGGGCGCCGGTGGCGCTGAGGCTGACGGCCGCCGCAAAGCCCGCAGCCCCACGGGCTGTGGGGCCACGCGAGCGGCTGCCAAAGAGCTTTCCAACGAGGCACGGCTTTCTCTCCTCGCTCTTCGGGCGTGGGAGCTGTCGCCAGAGCCGCGGCCCTACCGGAAAATGCTTCGCAGGCTGGTAGGGCGGCGCCACGTGGGCGCAGGTGGCTCCGAGGCTGACGGCCGCCGCAAAGCCCGCAGCCCCACGGGCTGTTTCGCCAGGCGAGCGGCTGCCAAAGAGCTTTCCAACGAGGCACGGCTTTCCCTCCTGGCTCTTCGTGCTTGGGAGCTGTCGCCAGAGTTGCAGCCCTACCGGAAAATGCTTCGCAGGCTGGCGCGGCGGCGCCACGTGGGCGCCGGTGTCGACGAGGTTGATGGCCGCCGTATAGCCCGCAGCCACACGGGCTGTGGGGCCACGCGAGCGGCTGCCAAAGAGCTTTCCAACGAGGCACGGCTTTCCCTCCCTGCTCTTCGGGCTTGGGAGCTGTCGCCAGAGCCGCGGCCCTACCGGAAAACGCTTCGCAGGCTGGTGCGGCGGAGCCACGAGGGCGCCGGTGTCGCCGAGGCTGACGGCCGCCGCAAAGCCCGCAGCCCCATGGGCTGTGGGGCCACGTGAGCGGCTGCCAAAGAGCTTTCCAACGAGGCACGGCTTTCCCTCCTGGCTCTTCGGGCTTGGGAGTTGTCGTCAGAGCCGCAGCCCTACCGGAAAATGCTTCGCAAGCTGGCGCGGCAGCGCCACGTGGGCACCGTTGGCGGCGAGGCTGACGGCCGCCGCAAAGCCCGCAGCCACACGGGCTGTTTCGCCAGGCGAGCGGCTGCCAAAGAGCTTTCCAACGAGGCACGGCTTTCCCTCCTGGCTCTTCGGGCTTGGGAGCTGTCGTCAGAGCCGCAGCCCTACCGGAAAATGCTTCGCAGACTGGCGCGGCGGCGCCACGTGGGCGCCGGTGTCGCCGAGGCTGACGGCCGCCGCAAAGCCCGCAGCCCCACGGGCTGTGGGGCAACGCGAGAGGCTGCCAAAGAGCTTTCCAACGAGGCATGGCTTTCCCTCCTGGCTCTTCGGGCGTGGGAGCTGTCGCCAGAGACGCGGCCCTACCGGAAAATGCTTCGTAGGCTGGCGCGGCTGCACCTGGTGGGCGCCAGTGGCGGGGAGGCTGACGGCCGCCGCAAAGCCCGCAGCCCCACGGGCTGTGGGGCCACGCGAGCGGCTGCCAAAGAGCTTTCCAACGAGGCACGGCTTTCCCTCCTAGGTCTTCGGGCGTGGGAGCTGTCGCCAGAGCCGCGGCCCTACAGGAAAATGATTCGCAGACTGGCGTGGCTGCACCTGGTGGGCACCGGTGGCGGGGAGGCTGACGGCCGCCGCAAAGCCCGCAGCCCCACGGGCTGTGGGGCCACGCGAGCGGCTGCCAAACAGCTTTCCAACGAGGCACGGCTTTCCCTCCTGGCTCTTCGGGCGTGGGAGCTGTCGCCAGAGCCGCGGCCCTACCGGAAAATGCTTCGCAGGCTAGTGGGGCGGCGCCACGTGGGCGCCGGTGGCTCCGAGGCTGACGGCCGCAGCAAAGCCCGCAGCCGCACGGGCGGTTTCGCCAGGCGAGCGGCTGCCAAAGAGCTTTCCAACGAGGCACGGCTTTCCCTCCTGGCTCTTCGGGCTTGGGAGCTGTCGTCAGATCCGCGGCCCTACAGGAAAATGCTTCGCAGGCTGGCGCGGCTGCACCTGGTGGGCGCCGGTGGCGGGGAGGCTGACGGCCGCCACAAAGCCCGCAGCCACACGGGCTGTGGGGCCACGCGATCGGCTGCCAAAGAGCTTTCCAACGAGGCACGGCTTTCCCTCCTGGCTCTTCGGGCGTGGGAGCTGTCGCCAGAGAAACGGCCCTACAGGAAAATGCTTCGCAGGCTGGCGCAGCGGCGCCACGTGGGCGCCGGTGGCGCGGAGGCTGACGGCCGCCGCAAAGCCCGAAGCCCCACGGGCTGTGGGGCCACGTGAGCGGCTGCCAAAGAGCTTTCCAACGAGGCATGGCTTTCCTTCCTGGCTCTTTGGGCTTGGGAGTTGTCGTCAGAGCCGCAGCCCTACCGGAAAATGCTTCGCAAGCTGGCGCGGCAGCGCCACGTGGGCGCTGGTGTCGCCGAGGCTGACGGCCGCCGCAAAGCCCGCAGCCCCACGGGCTGTGGGGCAACTCGAGAGGCTGCCAAAGAGCTTTCCAACGAGGCATGGCTTTCCCTCCTGGCTCTTCGGGCGTGGGAGCTGTCGCCAGAGAGGCGGCCCTACCGGAAAATGCTTCGCAGGCTGGCGCAGCGGCGCCACGTGGGCGCCGGTGGCAGCGAGGCTGACGGCCGCCGCAAAGCCCGCAGCCCCACGGGCTGTGGGGTCACGAGAGCAACCGCCAAAGAGCTTTCCAACGAGGCACGGCTTTCCCTCCTGGCTCTTCGGGCGTGGGAGCTGTCGCCAGAGCCGCGGCCCTACCGGAAAATGCTTCGCAGGCTGGCGCGGCTGCACCTGGTGGGCGCCGGTGGCGCCGAGGCTGACGGCCGCCACAAAGCCCGCAGCCCCACGAGCTGTGGGGCCACGCGAGAGGCTGCCAAAGAGCTTTCCAACGAAGCATGGCTTTCCCTCCTGGCTCTTCGGGCGTGGGAGCTGTCGCCAGAGCCGCGGCCCTACCGGAAAATGCTTCGCAGGCTGGCGCAGCGGCGCCACGTGGGCGCCGGTGGCAGCGAGGCTGACGGCCGCCGCAAAGCCCGCAGCCCCACAGGCTGTTTCGCCAGGCGAGCGGCTGCCAAAGAGCTTTCCAACGAGGCACGGCTTTCTCTCCTCGGTCTTCGGGCGCGGGAGCTGTCGCCAGAGCCGCAGCCCTACCGGAAAATGCTTCGCAGGCTGGTGCGGCGGTACCACGTGGGCGCCGGTGGCGCCGAGGCTGACGGCCGCCGCAAAGCCCGCAGCCCCATGGGCTGTGGGGCCACGCGAGCGGCTGCCAAAGAGCTTTCCAACGAGGCACGGCTTTCCCTCCTGGCTCTTCGGGCTTGGGAGTTGTCGCCAGAGTTGCGGCCCTACCGGAAAATGCTTCGCAGGCTGGTGGGGCGGCGCCACGTGGGCGCCGGTGGCAGCGAGGCTGACGGCCGCCGCAAAGCCCGCAGCCCCACGGGCTGTTTCGCCAGGCGAGCGGCTGCCAAAGAGCTTTCCAACGAGGCACGGCTTTCCCTCCTGGCTCTTCGGACGTGGGAGCTGTCGCCAGAGCCGCAGCCCTACAGGAAAATGCTTCGCAGGCTGGCGCGGCGGCGCCACGTGGGCGCCGGTGTCGCTGAGGCTGACGTCCGCCGGAAAGCCCGCAGCCCCACGGGCTGTTTTGCCAGGCGAGCGGCTGCCAAAGAGCTTTCCAACGAGGCACGGCTTTCCCTCCTGGCTCTTCGGGCGTGGGAGCTGTCGCCAGAGCCGCGGCCCTACCAGAAAATGCTTCGCAGGCTGGCGCGGCTGTAGCTGGTGGGCGCCGGTGGCGCTGAGGCTGACGGACGCCGCAAAGCCCGCAGCCCCACGGGCTGTGGGGCCACGCGAGCGGCTGCCAAAGAGCTTTCCAACGAGGCACGGCTTTCTCTCCTCGCTCTTCGGGCGTGGGAGCTGTCGCCAGAGCCGCGGCCCTACCGGAAAATGCTTCGCAGGCTGGTAGGGCGGCGCCACGTGGGCGCCGGTGGCTCCGAGGCTGACGGCCGCCGCAAAGCCCGCAGCCCCACGGGCTGTTTCGCCAGGCGAGCGGCTGCCAAAGAGCTTTCCAACGAGGCACGGCTTTCCCTCCTGGCTCTTCGTGCTTGGGAGCTGTCGCCAGAGTTGCAGCCCTACCGGAAAATGCTTCGCAGGCTGGCGCGGCGGCGCCACGTGGGCGCCGGTGTCGACGAGGTTGACGGCCGCCGTATAGCCCGCAGCCACACGGGCTGTGGGGCCACGCGAGCGGCTGCCAAAGAGCTTTCCAACGAGGCACGGCTTTCCCTCCTGGCTCTTCGGGCTTGGGAGCTGTCGCCAGAGCCGCGGCCCTACCGGAAAACGCTTCGCAGGCTGGTGCGGCGGAGCCACGAGGGCGCCGGTGTCGCCGAGGCTGACGGCCGCCGCAAAGCCCGCAGCCCCATGGGCTGTGGGGCCACGTGAGCGGCTGCCAAAGAGCTTTCCAACGAGGCACGGCTTTCCCTCCTGGCTCTTCGGGCTTGGGAGTTGTCGTCAGAGTCGCAGCCCTACCGGAAAATGCTTCGCAAGCTGGCGCGGCAGCGCCACGTGGGCACCGTTGGCGGCGAGGCTGACGGCCGCCGCAAAGCCCGCAGCCACACGGGCTGTTTCGCCAGGCGAGCGGCTGCCAAAGAGCTTTCCAACGAGGCACGGCTTTCCCTCCTGGCTCTTCGGGCTTGGGAGCTGTCGTCAGAGCCGCAGCCCTACCGGAAAATGCTTCGCAGACTGGTGCGGCGGCGCCACGTGGGCGCCGGTGTCGCCGAGGCTGACGGCCGCCGCAAAGCCCGCAGCCCCACGGGCTGTGGGGCAACGCGAGAGGCTGCCAAAGAGCTTTCCAACGAGGCATGGCTTTCCCTCCTGGCTCTTTGGGCGTGGGAGCTGTCGCCAGAGACGCGGCCCTACCGGAAAATGCTTCGTAGGCTGGCGCGGCTGCACCTGGTGGGCGCCAGTGGCGGGGAGGCTGACGGCCGCCGCAAAGCCCGCAGCCCCACGGGCTGTGGGGCCACGCGAGCGGCTGCCAAAGAGCTTTCCAACGAGGCACGGCTTTCCCTCCTAGGTCTTCGGGCGTGGGAGCTGTCGCCAGAGCCGCGGCCCTACCGGAAAATGCTTCGCAGGCTAGTGGGGCGGCGCCACGTGGGCGCCGGTGGCTCCGAGGCTGACGGCCGCAGCAAAGCCCGCAGCCACACGGGCGGTTTCGCCAGGCGAGCGGCTGCCAAAGAGCTTTCCAACGAGGCACGGCTTTCCCTCCTGGCTCTTCGGGCTTGGGAGCTGTCGTCAGATCCGCGGCCCTACAGGAAAATGCTTCGCAGGCTGGCGCGGCTGCACCTGGTGGGCGCCGGTGGCGGGGAGGCTGACGGCCGCCACAAAGCCCGCAGCCACACGGGCTGTGGGGCCACGCGATCGGCTGCCAAAGAGCTTTCCAACGAGGCACGGCTTTCCCTCCTGGCTCTTCGGGCGTGGGAGCTGTCGCCAGAGAAACGGCCCTACAGGAAAATGCTTCGCAGGCTGGCGCAGCGGCGCCACGTGGGCGCCGGTGGCGCGGAGGCTGACGGCCGCCGCAAAGCCCGCAGCCGCACGGGCTGTTTCGCCAGGCGAGCGGCTGCCAAAGAGCTTTCCAACGAGGCACGGCTTTCCCTCCTGGCTCTTCGGGCGTGGGAGCTGTCGCCAGAGCCGCGGCCCTACCAGAAAATGCTTCGCAGGCTGGCGCGGCTGTAGCTGGTGGGCGCCGGTGGCGCTGAGGCTGACGGCCGCCGCAAAGCCCGCAGCCCCACGGGCTGTGGGGCCACGCGAGCGGCTGCCAAAGAGCTTTCCAACGAGGCACGGCTTTCTCTCCTCGCTCTTCGGGCGTGGGAGCTGTCGCCAGAGCCGCGGCCCTACCGGAAAATGCTTCGCAGGCTGGTAGGGCGGCGCCACGTGGGCGCCGGTGGCTCCGAGGCTGACGGCCGCCGCAAAGCCCGCAGCCCCACGGGCTGTTTCGCCAGGCGAGCGGCTGCCAAAGAGCTTTCCAACGAGGCACGGCTTTCCCTCCTGGCTCTTCGTGCTTGGGAGCTGTCGCCAGAGTTGCAGCCCTACCGGAAAATGCTTCGCAGGCTGGCGCGGCGGCGCCACGTGGGCGCCGGTGTCGACGAGGTTGACGGCCGCCGTATAGCCCGCAGCCACACGGGCTGTGGGGCCACGCGAGCGGCTGCCAAAGAGCTTTCCAACGAGGCACGGCTTTCCCTCCTGGCTCTTCGGGCTTGGGAGCTGTCGCCAGAGCCGCGGCCCTACCGGAAAACGCTTCGCAGGCTGGTGCGGCGGAGCCACGAGGGCGCCGGTGTCGCCGAGGCTGACGGCCGCCGCAAAGCCCGCAGCCCCATGGGCTGTGGGGCCACGTGAGCGGCTGCCAAAGAGCTTTCCAACGAGGCACGGCTTTCCCTCCTGGCTCTTCGGGCTTGGGAGTTGTCGTCAGAGCCGCAGCCCTACCGGAAAATGCTTCGCAAGCTGGCGCGGCAGCGCCACGTGGGCACCGTTGGCGGCGAGGCTGACGGCCGCCGCAAAGCCCGCAGCCACACGGGCTGTTTCGCCAGGCGAGCGGCTGCCAAAGAGCTTTCCAACGAGGCACGGCTTTCCCTCCTGGCTCTTCGGGCTTGGGAGCTGTCGTCAGACCCGCAGCCCTACCGGAAAATGCTTCGCAGACTGGCGCGGCGGCGCCACGTGGGCGCCGGTGTCGCCGAGGCTGACGGCCGCCGCAAAGCCCGCAGCCCCACGGGCTGTGGGGCAACGCGAGAGGCTGCCAAAGAGCTTTCCAACGAGGCATGGCTTTCCCTCCTGGCTCTTCGGGCGTGGGAGCTGTCGCCAGAGACGCGGCCCTACCGGAAAATGCTTCGTAGGCTGGCGCGGCTGCACCTGGTGGGCGCCAGTGGCGGGGAGGCTGACGGCCGCCGCAAAGCCCGCAGCCCCACGGGCTGTGGGGCCACGCGAGCGGCTGCCAAAGAGCTTTCCAACGAGGCACGGCTTTCCCTCCTAGGTCTTCGGGCGTGGGAGCTGTCGCCAGAGCCGCGGCCCTACAGGAAAATGATTCGCAGACTGGCGTGGCTGCACCTGGTGGGCACCGGTGGCGGGGAGGCTGACGGTCGCCGCAAAGCCCGCAGCCCCACGGGCTGTGGGGCCACGCGAGCGGCTGCCAAACAGCTTTCCAACGAGGCACGGCTTTCCCTCCTGGCTCTTCGGGCGTGGGAGCTGTCGCCAGAGCCGCGGCCCTACCGGAAAATGCTTCGCAGGCTAGTGGGGCGGCGCCACGTGGGCGCCGGTGGCTCCGAGGCTGACGGCCGCAGCAAAGCCCGCAGCCGCACGGGCGGTTTCGCCAGGCGAGCGGCTGCCAAAGAGCTTTCCAACGAGGCACGGCTTTCCCTCCTGGCTCTTCGGGCTTGGGAGCTGTCGTCAGATCCGCGGCCCTACAGGAAAATGCTTCGCAGGCTGGCGCGGCTGCACCTGGTGGGTGCCAGTGGCGGGGAGGCTGACGGCCGCCACAAAGCCCGCAGCCACACGGGCTGTGGGGCCACGCGATCGGCTGCCAAAGAGCTTTCCAACGAGGCACGGCTTTCCCTCCTGGCTCTTCGGGCGTGGGAGCTGTCGCCAGAGAAACGGCCCTACAGGAAAATGCTTCGCAGGCTGGCGCAGCGGCGCCACGTGGGCGCCGGTGGCGCGGAGGCTGACGGCCGCCGCAAAGCCCGAAGCCCCACGGGCTGTGGGGCCACGTGAGCGGCTGCCAAAGAGCTTTCCAACGAGGCATGGCTTTCCTTCCTGGCTCTTTGGGCTTGGGAGTTGTCGTCAGAGCCGCAGCCCTACCGGAAAATGCTTCGCAAGCTGGCGCGGCAGCGCCACGTGGGCGCTGGTGTCGCCGAGGCTGACGGCCGCCGCAAAGCCCGCAGCCCCACGGGCTGTGGGGCAACTCGAGAGGCTGCCAAAGAGCTTTCCAACGAGGCATGGCTTTCCCTCCTGGCTCTTCGGGCGTGGGAGCTGTCG
The DNA here is from genome assembly GCF_963924245.1 of Chroicocephalus ridibundus. Lineage (NCBI taxonomy): Eukaryota > Metazoa > Chordata > Aves > Charadriiformes > Laridae > Chroicocephalus > Chroicocephalus ridibundus. The sequence continues at coordinate 342,584 of NW_026961196.1, forward strand.
CCAGAGAGGCGGCCCTACCGGAAAATGCTTCGCAGGCTGGCGCAGCGGCGCCACGTGGGCGCCGGTGGCAGCGAGGCTGACGGCCGCCGCAAAGCCCGCAGCCCCACGGGCTGTGGGGTCACGAGAGCAACCGCCAAAGAGCTTTCCAACGAGGCACGGCTTTCCCTCCTGGCTCTTCGGGCGTGGGAGCTGTCGCCAGAGCCGCGGCCCTACCGGAAAATGCTTCGCAGGCTGGCGCGGCTGCACCTGGTGGGCGCCGGTGGCGCCGAGGCTGACGGCCGCCACAAAGCCCGCAGCCCCACGAGCTGTGGGGCCACGCGAGAGGCTGCCAAAGAGCTTTCCAACGAGGCACGGCTTTCCCTCCTGGCTCTTCGGGCGTGGGAGCTGTCGCCAGAGCCGCGGCCCTACCGGAAAATGCTTCGCAGGCTGGCGCAGCGGCGCCACGTGGGCGCCGGTGGCAGCGAGGCTGACGGCCGCCGCAAAGCCCGCAGCCCCACGGGCTGTTTCGCCAGGCGAGCGGCTGCCAAAGAGCTTTCCAACGAGGCACGGCTTTCTCTCCTCGGTCTTCGGGCGCGGGAGCTGTCGCCAGAGCCGCAGCCCTACCGGAAAATGCTTCGCAGGCTGGTGCGGCGGTACCACGTGGGCGCCGGTGGCGCCGAGGCTGACGGCCGCCGCAAAGCCCGCAGCCCCATGGGCTGTGGGGCCACGCGAGCGGCTGCCAAAGAGCTTTCCAACGAGGCACGGCTTTCCCTCCTGGCTCTTCGGGCTTGGGAGTTGTCGCCAGAGTTGCGGCCCTACCGGAAAATGCTTCGCAGGCTGGTGGGGCGGCGCCACGTGGGCGCCGGTGGCAGCGAGGCTGACGGCCGCCGCAAAGCCCGCAGCCCCACGGGCTGTTTCGCCAGGCGAGCGGCTGCCAAAGAGCTTTCCAACGAGGCACGGCTTTCCCTCCTGGCTCTTCGGACGTGGGAGCTGTCGCCAGAGCCGCAGCCCTACAGGAAAATGCTTCGCAGGCTGGCGCGGCGGCGCCACGTGGGCGCCGGTGTCGCTGAGGCTGACGTCCGCCGGAAAGCCCGCAGCCCCACGGGCTGTTTTGCCAGGCGAGCGGCTGCCAAAGAGCTTTCCAACGAGGCACGGCTTTCCCTCCTGGCTCTTCGGGCTTGGGAGCTGTCGTCAGAGCTCCAGCCCTACCAGAAAATGCTTCGCAAGCTGGCGCGGAAGCGCCACGTGGGCGCCGGTGGCGCCGAGGCTGACGGCCGCCGCAAAGCCCGCAGCCCCACGGGCTGTGCGGCCACGAAAGAGGCTGCCAAAGAGCTTTCCAACGAGGCATGGCTTTCCCTCCCTGCTCTTCGGGCGTGGGAGCTGTCGCCAGAGAAACGGCCCTACCGGAAAATGCTTCGCAGGCTGGCGCGGCTGCACCTGGTGGGCGCCGGTGGCGGGGAGGCTGACGGTCGCCGCAAAGCCCGCAGCCCCACGGGCTGTGGGGCCACGCGAGCGGCTGCCAAAGAGCTTTCCAACGAGGCATGGCTTTCCCTCCCTGCTCTTCGGGCGCGGGAGCTGTCGCCAGAGCCGCAGCCCTACCGGAAAATGCTTCGCAGGCTGGTGCGGCGGTACCACGTAGGCGCCGGTGGCGCCGAGGCTGACGGCCGCCGCAAAGCCCGCAGCCCCATGGGCCTGGGGCCACGCGAGCGGCTGCCAAAGAGCTTTCCAACGAGGCACGGCTTTCCCTCCTGGCTCTTCGGGCTTGGGAGTTGTCGTCAGAGCCGTGGCCCTACTGGAAAACTCTTCGCAAGCTGGCGCGGCGGCGCCACGTGGGCGCCGGTGGCTTAGAGGCTGACGGCCGCCGCAAAGCCCGCAGCCCCACGGGCTGTGAGGCCACGCGAGCGGCTGCCAAAGAGCTTTCCAACGAGGCACGGCTTTCCCTCCTGGCTCTTCGGGCGTGGGAGCTGTCGCCAGAGCCGCGGCCCTACCGGAAAATGCTTCGCAGGGTGGCGCGGCTGTAGCTGGTAGGCGCCGGTGGCGCTGAGGCTGACGGCCGCCGCAAAGCCCGCAGCCGCACGGGCTGTTTCGCCAGGCGAGCGGCTGCCAAAGAGCTTTCCAACAAGGCATGGCTTTCCCTCCTGGCTCTTCGGGCTTGGGAGCTGTCGCCAGAGTTGCGGCCCTACCGGAAAATGCTTCGCAGGCTGGTGGGGCGGCGCCACGAGGGCGCCGGTGGCTCCGAGGCTGACAACCGCCGCAAAGCCCGCAGCCCCAAGGGCTGTGGTGCCACGCGAGCGGCTGCCAAAGAGCTTTCCAACGAGGCACGGCTTTCCCTCCTGGCTCTTCGGGCTTGGGAGTTGTCGTCAGAGCGGTGGCCCAACTGGAAAATGCTTCGCAAGCTGGCGCGGCGGCGCCACGTGGGCGCCGGTGGCGCCGAGGCTGACGGCCGCCGCAAAGCCCGCAGCCCCACGGGCTGTTTCGCCAGGCGAGCGGCTGCCAAAGAGCTTTCCAACGAGGCACGGCTTTCCCTCCTGGCTCTTCGGGCGTGGGAGCTGTCGCCAGAGCCGCGGCCCTACCGGAAAATGCTTCGCAGGCTGGCGCAGCTGCACCTGGTGGGCGCCGGTGGCGGGGAGGCTGACGGCCGCCACAAAGCCCGCAGCCCCACGGGCTGTTTCGCCAGGCGAGCGGCTGCCAAAGAGCTTTCCAACGAGGCACGGCTTTCCCTCCTGGCTCTTCGGGCGTGGGAGCTGTCGCCAGAGCCGCGGCCCTACCGGAAAATGCTTCGCAGGCTGGCGCGGCTGTAGCTGGTGGGCTCCGGTGGCGCCGAGGATGACGGCCGCCGCAAAGCCCGCAGCCCCATAAGCTGTTTCGCCAGGCGAGCGGCTGCCAAAGAGCTTTCCAACGAGGCACGGCTTTCCCTCCTAGGTCTTCGGGCGTGGGAGCTGTCGCCAGAGCCGCGGCCCTACCGGAAAATGCTTCGCAGGCTGGTGGGGCGGCGCCACGTGGGCGCCGGTGGCTCCGAGGCCGACGGCCGCCGCAAAGCCCGCAGCCCCACGGGCTGTTTCGCCAGGCGAGCGGCTGCCAAAGAGCTTTCCAACGAGGCATGGCTTTCCCTCCTGGCTCTTCGGGCTTGGGAGCTGTCGCCAGAGTTGCGGCCCTACCGGAAAATGCTTCGCAGGCTGGTGGGGCGGCGCCACGTGGTCGCCGGTGGCTCCGAGGCTGACAACCGCCGCAAAGCCCGCAGCCCCACGGGCTGTGGGGCCACGCGAGCGGCTGCCAAAGAGCTTTCCAACGAGGCATGGCTTTCCCTCCTGGCTCTTCGGGCTTGGGAGCTGTCGTCAGAGCTCCAGCCCTACCGGAAAATGCTTCGCAAGCTGGCGCGGCAGCGCCACGTGGGTGCCGGTGGCGCCGAGGCTGACGGCCGCCGCAAAGCCCGCAGCCCCACGGGCTGTGGGGCCACGCAAGCAGCTGCCAAAGAGCTTTCCAACAAGGCACGGCTTTCCCTCCTGGCTCTTCGGGCGTGGGAGCTGTCGTCAGAGCTCCAGCCCTACAGGAAAATGCTTCGCAGGCTGGTGGGGCGGCGCCACGTGGGCGCCGGTGGCGCCGAGGCTGACGGCCGCTGCAAAGCCCGCAGCCCCACGGGCTGTGGGGCCAGGCGAGCGGCTGCCAAAGAGCTTTCCAACGAGGCACGGCTTTCCCTGCTGGCTCTTCGGGCGTGGGAGCTGTCGCCAGAGCCGCGGCCCTACCGGAAAATGCTTCGCAGGCTGGTGGGGCGGCGCCACGTGGGCGCCGGTGGCGCCGAGGCTGACGGCCGCTGCAAAGCCCGCAGCCCCACGGGCTGTGAGGCCACGCGAGCGGCTGCCAAAGAGCTTTCCAACGAGGCACGGCTTTCCCTGCTGGCTCTTCGGGCGTGGGAGCTGTCGCCAGAGTCGCGGCCCTACAGGAAAATGCTTCGCAGGCTGGCGCGGCTGCACCTGGTGGGCGCCGGTGGCTCCGAGGCTGACGGCCGCCACAAAGCCCGCAGCCCCACGGGCTGTGGGGCCACGCGATCGGCTGCCAAAGAGCTTTCCAACGAGGCACGGCTTTCCCTCCTGGCGCTTCGGGCTTGGGAGCTGTCGCCAGAGTTGCGGCCCTACCGGAAAATGCTTCGCAGGCTGGTGGGGCGGCGCCACGTGGGCGCCAGTGGCTCCGAGGCTGACGGCCGCCGCAAAGCCCGCAGCCCCACGGGCTGTTTCGCCAGGCGAACGGCTACCAAAGAGCTTTCCAACGAGGCACGGCTTTCCCTCCTGGCTCTTCGGGCGTGGGAGCTGTCGCCAGAGCCGCAGCCCTACAGGAAAATGCTTCGCAGGCTGGCGCAGCGGCGCCACGTGGGCGCCGGTGTCGCTGAGGCTGACGGCCGCCGGAAAGCCCGCAGCCCCACGGGCTGTGGGGCCACGCGAGCGGCTGCCAAAGAGCTTTCCAACGAGGCACGGCTTTCCCTCCTAGGTCTTCGGGCGTGGGAGCTGTCGCCAGAGACGCGGCCCTACCGGAAAATGCTTCGCAGGCTGGCGCAGCGGCGCCACGTGGGCGCCGGTGGCAGCGAGGCTGACAGCCGCCGCAAAGCCCGCAGCCCCACAGGCTGTTTCGCCAGGCGAGCGGCTGCCAAAGAGCTTTCCAACGAGGCACGGCTTTCTCTCCTCGCTCTTCGGGCGTGGGAGCTGTCGCCAGAGCCGCGGCCCTACAGGAAAATGCTTCGCAGGCTGGCGCGGTTGCACCTGGTGGGCGCCGGTGGCGCCGAGGCTGACGGCCGCCACAAAGCCCGCAGCCACACGGGCTGTGGGGCCACGCGAGCGGCCGCCAAAGAGCTTTCCAACAAGGCACGGCTTTCCCTCCTGGCTCTTCGGGCTTGGGAGCTGTCGTCAGAGCCGCAGCCCTACCGGAAAATGCTTCGCAAGCTGGCGCGGCAGCGCCACGTGGGCGCCGGTGGCGCTGAGGCTGACGGCCGCCGCAAAGCCCGCAGCCCCACGGGCTGTGGGGCCACGCAAGAGGCTGCCAAAGAGCTTTCCAACGAGGCATGGCTTTCCCTCCTGGCTCTTCGGGCGTGGGAGCTGTCGCCAGAGCCGCGGCCCTACCGGAAAATGCTTCGCAGGCTGGTGCGGCTGCACCTGGTGGGCGCCGGTGGCGGGGAGGCTGACGGTCGCCGCAAAGCCCGCAGCCACACGGGCTGTGGGGCGACGCGAGTGGCTGCCAAAGAGCTTTCCAACGAGGCATGGCTTTCCCTCCTGGCTCTTCGGGCGTGGGAGCTGTCGCCAGAGCCGCGGCCCTACCGGAAAATGCTTCGCAGGCTCGTGCGGCGGCGCCACGTGGGCGCTGGTGGCTCCGAGGCTGACGGCCGCCGCAAAGCCCGCAGCCACACGGGCTGTGGAGCCACGCGAGCGGCCGCCAAAGAGCTTTCCAACGAGGCATGGCTTTCCCTCCCTGCTCTTCGGGCGTGGGAGCTGTCGCCAGAGCCGCAGCCCTACCGGAAAATGCTTCGCAGGCTGGTGCGGCGGTACCACGTGGGCGCCGGTGGCGCCGAGGCTGACGGCCGCCGCAAAGCCCGCAGCCCCATGGGCTGTGGGGCCACGCGAGTGGCTGCCAAAGAGCTTTCCAACGAGGCACAGCTTTCCCTCCTGGCTCTTCGTGCTTGAGAGCTGTCGCCAGAGTTGCGGCCCTACCGGAAAATGCTTCGCAGGCTGGTGGGGCGGCGTCACGTGGGCGCCGGTGGCTCCGAGGCTGACGGCCGCCGCAAAGCCCGCAGCCGCACGGGCTGTTTCGCCAGGCGAGCGGCTGCCAAAGAGCTTTCCAACGAGGCATGGCTTTCCCTCCTGGCTCTTCGGGCGTGGGAGCTGTCGCCAGAGTTGCGGCCCTACCAGAAAATGCTTCGCAGGCTGGTGGGGCGGCGCCACGTGGGCTCCGGTGGCTCCGAGGCTGACAACCGCCGCAAAGCCCGCAGCCCCACGGGCTGTGGGGCCACGCGAGCGGCTGCCAAAGAGCTTTCCAACGAGGCATGGCTTTCCCTCCTGGCTCTTCGGGCTTGGGAGCTGTCGTCAGAACTACAGCCCTACCGGAAAATGCTTCGCAAGCTGGCGCGGCAGCGCCACGTGGGCGCCGGTGGCGCCGAGGCTGACGGCCACCGCAAAGCCCGCAGCCCCACGGGCTGTGGGGCCACGCGATCGGCTGCCAAAGAGCTTTCCAACGAGGCATGGCTTTCCCTCCTGGCTCTTCGGGCGTGGGAGCTGTCGTCAGAGCCGCGGCCCTACCGGAAACTGCTTCGCAGGCTTGTGCGGCGGCGCCACGTGGGCGCCGGTGGCGCGGAGGCTGACGGCCGCCGCAAAGCCCGCAGCCCCACGGGCTGTGGGGCCACGCGATCGGCTGCCAAAGAGCTTTCCAACGAGGCACGGCTTTCCCTCCTGGCTCTTCGGGCGTGGGAGCTGTCGCCAGAGCCGCGGCCCTACCGGAAAATGCTTCGCAGGCTGGTGGGGCGGCGCCACGTGGGCGCTGGTGGCTCCGAGGCTGACGGCCGCCGCAAAGCCCGCAGCCCCACGGGCTGTTTCGCCAGGCGAGCGGCTGCCAAAGAGCTTTCCAACGAGGCACGGCTTTCCCTCCTAGGCCTTCGGGCGTGGGAGCTGTCGCCAGAGCCGCGGCCCTACAGGAAAATGCTTCGCAGGCTGGCGCGGCTGCACCTGGTGGGCGCCGGTGGCGGGGAGGCTGACGGTCGCCTCAAAGCCCGCAGCCCCACGGGCTGTGGGGCCACGCGATCGGCTGCCAAAGAGCTTTCCAACGAGGCATGGCTTTCCTTCCTGGCTCTTCGGGCTTGGGAGTTGTCGCCAGAGCCGCGGCCCTACAGGAAAATGCTTCGCAGGCTGGCGCGGCTGCACCTGGTGGGCGCCGGTGGCGGGGAGGCTGACGGTCGCCGCAAAGCCCGCAGCCCCACGGGCTGTGGGGCCACGCGAGCGGCTGCCAAAGAGCTTTCCAACGAGGCACGGCTTTCCCTCCTGGCTCTTCGGGCGTGGGAGCTGTCGCCAGAGCCGCGGCCCTACCGGAAAATGCTTCGCAGGCTGGCGCAGCGGCGCCACGTGGGCGCCGGTGGCGCCGAGGCTGACGGCCGCCGCAAAGCCCGCAGCCCCACGGGCTGTGGGGCCACGCGATCGGCTGCCAAAGAGCTTTCCAACGAGGCATGGCTTTCCTTCCTGGCCTTCGGGCTTGGGAGTTGTCGTCAGAGCCGCAGCCCTACCGGAAAATGCTTCGCAGGCTGGCGCGGATGCACCTGGTGGGCGCCGGTGGCGGGGAGGCTGACGGCCGCCGCAAAGCCCGCAGCCTCACGGGCTGTGGGGCCACGCGAGAGGCTGCTAAAGAGCTTTCCAACGAGGCACGGCTTTCCCTCCTGGCTCTTCGGGCTTGGGAGCTGTCGCCAGAGTCGCGGCCCTACCGGAAAATGCTTCGCAGGCTGGCGCGGCTGTAGCTGGTAGGCGCCGGTGGCGCTGAGGCTGACGGCCGCCGCAAAGCCCGCAGCCCCACAGGCTGTGGGGCCACGCGAGAGGCTGCCAAAGAGCTTTCCAACGAGGCATGGCTTTCCCTCCTGGCTCTTTGTGCTTGGGAGCTGTCGCCAGAGTTGCGGCCCTACCGGAAAATGCTTCGCAGGCTGGTGGGGCGGCGCCACGTGGGCGCCGGTGGCTCCGAGGCTGACGGCCGCCGCAAAGCCCGCAGCCCCACGGGCTGTGGGGCCACGCAAGAGGCTGCCAAAGAGCTTTCCAACGAGGCACGGCTTTCCCTCCTGGCTCTTCGGGCTTGGGAGTTGTCGTCAGAGCCGTGGCCCTACTGGAAAATGCTTCGCAAGCTGGCGCGGCGGCGCCACGTGGGCGCCGGTGGCGCCGAGGCTGACGGCCGCCGCAAAGCCCGCAGCCCCACGGGCTGTGGGGCCACGCGAGCGGCTGCCAAAGAGCTTTCCAACGAGGCACGGCTTTCCCTCCTGGCTCTTCGGGCGTGGGAGCTGTCGCCAGAGACGCGGCCCTACCGGAAAATGCTTTGCAGGCTGGCGCGGCTGTAGCTGGTGGGCGCCGGTGGCGTTGAGGCTGACGGCCGCCGCAAAGCCCGCAGCCCCACGGGCTGTGGGGCCACGCGAGCGGCTGCCAAAGAGCTTTCCAACGAGGCATGGCTTTCCCTCCCTGCTCTTCGGGCGTGGGAGCTGTCGCCAGAGTCGCGGCCCTACCGCAAAAAGCTCTGCATACTTGCGCGGCGGCGCCACATGGGCACCGTTGGCGGAGAGGCTGACGGCCGCCGCAAAGCCCGCAGCCCTACAGGCTGTTTCGCCAAACGAGCGGCTGCCAAAGAGCTTTCCAACGAGGCACGGCTTTCCCTCCTGGCTCTTCGGGCTTCGGAGCTGTCGTCAGATCCGCGGCCCTACAGGAAAATGCTTCGCAGGCTGGCGCGGCTGCACCTGGTGGGCGCCGGTGGCGGGGAGGCTGACGGCTGCCACAAAGCCCGCAGCCCCACGGGCTGTGGGGCCACGCGATCGGCTGCCAAAGAGCTTTCCAACGAGGCACGGCTTTCCCTCCTGGCTCTTCGGGCTTGGGAGCTGTCGCCAGAGTTGCAGTCCTACCGGAAAATGCTTCGCAGGCTGGTGGGGCGGCGCCACGTGGGCGCCGGTGGCTCCGAGACTGACGGCCGCCGCAAAGCCCGCAGCCCCACAGGCTGTTTCGCCAGGCGAGCGGCTGCCAAAGAGCTTTCCAACGAGGCACGGCTTTCCCTCCCTGCTCTTCGGGCGTGGGAGCTGTCGCCAGAGCCGCGGCCCTACCGGAAAATGCTTCGCAGGCTGGCGCTGCTGTACCAGGTGGGCGCCGGTGGCGCCGAGGCTGACGGCCGCCGCAAAGCCTGCAGCCCCACGGGCTGTGGGGCCACACGAGCGGCTGCCAAAGAGCTTTCCAACGAGGCACGGCTTTCCCTCCTGGCTCTTCGGGCGTGGGAGCTGTCGCCAGAGACGCGGCCTTACCGGAAAATGCTTCGCAAGCTGGCGCGGCAGCGCCACGTGGGCACCGTTGGCGGCGAGGCTGACGGCCGCCGCAAAGCCTGCAGCCACACGGGCTGTTTCGCCAGGCGAGCGGCTGCCAAAGAGCTTTCCAACGAGGCACGGCTTTCCCTCCTGGCTCTTCGGGCGTGGGAGCTGTCGCCAGAGCCGCGGCCCTACCAGAAAATGCTTCGCAGGCTGGCGCGGCTGTAGCTGGTGGGCGCCGGTGGCGCTGAGGCTGACGGACGCCGCAAAGCCCGCAGCCCCACGGGCTGTGGGGCCACGCGAGCGGCTGCCAAAGAGCTTTCCAACGAGGCACGGCTTTCTCTCCTCGCTCTTCGGGCGTGGGAGCTGTCGCCAGAGCCGCGGCCCTACCGGAAAATGCTTCGCAGGCTGGTAGGGCGGCGCCACGTGGGCGCCGGTGGCTCCGAGGCTGACGGCCGCCGCAAAGCCCGCAGCCCCACGGGCTGTTTCGCCAGGCGAGCGGCTGCCAAAGAGCTTTCCAACGAGGCACGGCTTTCCCTCCTGGCTCTTCGTGCTTGGGAGCTGTCGCCAGAGTTGCAGCCCTACCGGAAAATGCTTCGCAGGCTGTCGCGGCGGCGCCACGTGGGCGCCGGTGTCGACGAGGTTGACGGCCGCCGTATAGCCCGCAGCCACACGGGCTGTGGGGCCACGCGAGCGGCTGCCAAAGAGCTTTCCAACGAGGCACGGCTTTCCCTCCTGGCTCTTCGGGCTTGGGAGCTGTCGGCAGAGCCGCGGCCCTACCGGAAAACGCTTCGCAGGCTGGTGCGGCGGAGCCACGAGGGCGCCGGTGTCGCCGAGGCTGACGGCCGCCGCAAAGCCCGCAGCCCCATGGGCTGTGGGGCCACGTGAGCGGCTGCCAAAGAGCTTTCCAACGAGGCACGGCTTTCCCTCCTGGCTCTTCGGGCTTGGGAGTTGTCGTCAGAGCCGCAGCCCTACCGGAAAATGCTTCGCAAGCTGGCGCGGCAGCGCCACGTGGGCACCGTTGGCGGCGAGGCTGACGGCCGCCGCAAAGCCCGCAGCCACACGGGCTGTTTCGCCAGGCGAGCGGCTGCCAAAGAGCTTTCCAACGAGGCACGGCTTTCCCTCCTGGCTCTTCGGGCTTGGGAGCTGTCGTCAGAGCCGCAGCCCTACCGGAAAATGCTTCGCAGACTGGTGCGGCGGCGCCACGTGGGCGCCGGTGTCGCCGAGGCTGACGGCCGCCGCAAAGCCCGCAGCCCCACGGGCTGTGGGGCAACGCGAGAGGCTGCCAAAGAGCTTTCCAACGAGGCATGGCTTTCCCTCCTGGCTCTTCGGGCGTGGGAGCTGTCGCCAGAGACGCGGCCCTACCGGAAAATGCTTCGTAGGCTGGCGCGGCTGCACCTGGTGGGCGCCAGTGGCGGGGAGGCTGACGGCCGCCGCAAAGCCCGCAGCCCCACGGGCTGTGGGGCCACGCGAGCGGCTGCCAAAGAGCTTTCCAACGAGGCACGGCTTTCCCTCCTAGGTCTTCGGGCGTGGGAGCTGTCGCCAGAGCCGCGGCCCTACAGGAAAATGATTCGCAGACTGGCGTGGCTGCACCTGGTGGGCACCGGTGGCGGGGAGGCTGACGGTCGCCGCAAAGCCTGCAGCCCCACGGGCTGTGGGGCCACGCGAGCGGCTGCCAAACAGCTTTCCAACGAGGCACGGCTTTCCCTCCCTGCTCTTCGGGCGTGGGAGCTGTCGCCAGAGCCGCGGCCCTACCGGAAAATGCTTCGCAGGCTAGTGGGGCGGCGCCACGTGGGCGCCGGTGGCTCCGAGGCTGACGGCCGCAGCAAAGCCCGCAGCCGCACGGGCGGTTTCGCCAGGCGAGCGGCTGCCAAAGAGCTTTCCAACGAGGCACGGCTTTCCCTCCTGGCTCTTCGGGCTTGGGAGCTGTCGTCAGATCCGCGGCCCTACAGGAAAATGCTTCGCAGGCTGGCGCGGCTGCACCTGGTGGGCGCCGGTGGCGGGGAGGCTGACGGCCGCCACAAAGCCCGCAGCCACACGGGCTGTGGGGCCACGCGATCGGCTGCCAAAGAGCTTTCCAACGAGGCACGGCTTTCCCTCCTGGCTCTTCGGGCGTGGGAGCTGTCGCCAGAGTTGCAGTCCTACCGGAAAATGCTTCGCAGGCTGGTGGGGCGGCGCCACGTGGGCGCCGGTGCCTCCGAGACTGTCGGCCGCCGCAAAGCCCGCAGCCCCACAGGCTGTTTCGCCAGGCGAGCGGCTGCCAAAGAGCTTTCCAACGAGGCACGGCTTTCCCTCCTGGCTCTTCGGGCGTGGGAGCTGTCGCCAGAGCCGCGGCCCTACAGGAAAATGCTTCGCAGGCTGGCGCAGCGGCGCCACGTGGGCGCCGGTGGCGCCGAGGCTGACGGCCGCCGCAAAGCCCGCAGCCCCACGGGCTGTGGGGCCACGCGAGCGGCTGCCAAAGAGCTTTCCAACGAGGCATGGCTTTCCCTCCTGGCTCTTCGTGCTTGGGAGCTTTCGCCAGAGTTGCGGCCCTACCGGAAAATGCTTCGCAGGCTAGTGGGGCGGCGCCACGTGGGCGCCGGTGGCTCCGAGGCTGACGGCCGCAGCAAAGCCCGCAGCCGCACGGGCGGTTTCGCCAGGCGAGCGGCTGCCAAAGAGCTTTCCAACGAGGCACGGCTTTCCCTCCTGGCTCTTCGGGCGTGGGAGCTGTCGCCAGAGCCGCGGCCCTACCGGAAAATGCTTCGCAGGCTGGCGCGGCTGCACCTGGTGGGCGCCGGTGGCGGGGAGGCTGACGGCCGCCACAAAGCCCGCAGCCCCACGGGCTGTGAGGCCACGCGAGCGGCTGCCAAAGAGCTTTCCAACGAGGCACGGCTTTCCCTCCTGGCTCTTCGGGCGTGGGAGCTGTCGCCAGAGCCGCGGCCCTACCGGAAAATGCTTCGCAGGGTGGCGCGGCTGTAGCTGGTAGGCGCCGGTGGCGCTGAGGCTGACGGCCGCCGCAAAGCCCGCAGCCGCACGGGCTGTTTCGCCAGGCGAGCGGCTGCCAAAGAGCTTTCCAACGAGGCACGGCTTTCTCTCCTCGCTCTTCGGGCGTGGGAGCTGTCGCCAGAGTTGCGGCCCTACCGGAAAATGCTTCGCAGGCTGGCGCAGCGGCGCCACGTGGGCGCCGGTGGCAGCGAGGCTGACAGCCGCCGCAAAGCCCGCAGCCCCACAGGCTGTTTCGCCAGGCGAGCGGCTGCCAAAGAGCTTTCCAACGAGGCACGGCTTTCTCTCCTCGCTCTTCGGGCGTGGGAGCTGTCGCCAGAGCCGCGGCCCTACAGGAAAATGCTTCGCAGGCTGGCGCGGTTGCACCTGGTGGGCGCCGGTGGCGCCGAGGCTGACGGCCGCCACAAAGCCCGCAGCCACACGGGCTGTGGGGCCACGCGAGCGGCCGCCAAAGAGCTTTCCAACAAGGCACGGCTTTCCCTCCTGGCTCTTCGGGCTTGGGAGCTGTCGTCAGAGCCGCAGCCCTACCGGAAAATGCTTCGCAAGCTGGCGCGGCAGCGCCACGTGGGCGCCGGTGGCGCTGAGGCTGACGGCCGCCGCAAAGCCCGCAGCCCCACGGGCTGTGGGGCCACGCAAGAGGCTGCCAAAGAGCTTTCCAACGAGGCATGGCTTTCCCTCCTGGCTCTTCGGGCGTGGGAGCTGTCGCCAGAGCCGCGGCCCTACCGGAAAATGCTTCGCAGGCTGGTGCGGCTGCACCTGGTGGGCGCCGGTGGCGGGGAGGCTGACGGTCGCCGCAAAGCCCGCAGCCACACGGGCTGTGGGGCGACGCGAGTGGCTGCCAAAGAGCTTTCCAACGAGGCATGGCTTTCCCTCCTGGCTCTTCGGGCGTGGGAGCTGTCGCCAGAGCCGCGGCCCTACCGGAAAATGCTTCGCAGGCTCGTGCGGCTGCGCCACGTGGGCGCTGGTGGCTCCGAGGCTGACGGCCGCCGCAAAGCCCGCAGCCACACGGGCTGTGGAGCCACGCGAGCGGCCGCCAAAGAGCTTTCCAACGAGGCATGGCTTTCCCTCCCTGCTCTTCGGGCGTGGGAGCTGTCGCCAGAGCCGCAGCCCTACCGGAAAATGCTTCGCAGGCTGGTGCGGCGGTACCACGTGGGCGCCGGTGGCGCCGAGGCTGACGGCCGCCGCAAAGCCCGCAGCCCCATGGGCTGTGGGGCCACGCGAGTGGCTGCCAAAGAGCTTTCCAACGAGGCACAGCTTTCCCACCTGGCTCTTCGTGCTTGAGAGCTGTCGCCAGAGTTGCGGCCCTACCGGAAAATGCTTCGCAGGCTGGTGGGGCGGCGTCACGTGGGCGCCGGTGGCTCCGAGGCTGACGGCCGCCGCAAAGCCCGCAGCCGCACGGGCTGTTTCGCCAGGCGAGCGGCTGCCAAAGAGCTTTCCAACGAGGCATGGCTTTCCCTCCTGGCTCTTCGGGCGTGGGAGCTGTCGCCAGAGTTGCGGCCCTACCAGAAAATGCTTCGCAGGCTGGTGGGGCGGCGCCACGTGGGCTCCGGTGGCTCCGAGGCTGACAACCGCCGCAAAGCCCGCAGCCCCACGGGCTGTGGGGCCACGCGATCGGCTGCCAAAGAGCTTTCCAACGAGGCATGGCTTTCCCTCCTGGCTCTTCGGGCGTGGGAGCTGTCGTCAGAGCCGCGGCCCTACCGGAAACTGCTTCGCAGGCTTGTGCGGCGGCGCCACGTGGGCGCCGGTGGCGCGGAGGCTGACGGCCGCCGCAAAGCCCGCAGCCCCACGGGCTGTGGGGCCACGCGATCGGCTGCCAAAGAGCTTTCCAACGAGGCACGGCTTTCCCTCCTGGCTCTTCGGGCGTGGGAGCTGTCGCCAGAGCCGCGGCCCTACCGGAAAATGCTTCGCAGGCTGGTGGGGCGGCGCCACGTGGGCGCTGGTGGCTCCGAGGCTGACGGCCGCCGCAAAGCCCGCAGCCCCACGGGCTGTTTCGCCAGGCGAGCGGCTGCCAAAGAGCTTTCCAACGAGGCATGGCTTTCCCTCCTGGCTCTTCGGGCGTGGGAGCTGTCGCCAGAGACGCGGCCCTACCGGAAAATGCTTCGTAGGCTGGCGCAGCGGTGCCACGTGGGCGCCGGTGGCAGCGAGGATGACGGCCGCCGCAAAGCCCGCAGCCCCACAGGCTGTTTCGCCAGGCGAGCGGCCGCCAAAGAGCTTTCCAACGAGGCACGGCTTTCCCTCCTAGGCCTTCGGGCGTGGGAGCTGTCGCCAGAGCCGCGGCCCTACAGGAAAATGCTTCGCAGGCTGGCGCGGCTGCACCTGGTGGGCGCCAGCGGTGGGGAGGCTGACGGCCGCCACAAAGCCCGCAGCCCCACGGGCTGTGGGGCCACGCGATCGGCTGCCAAAGAGCTTTCCAACGAGGCACGGCTTTCCCTCCTGGCTCTTCGTGCTTGGGAGCTGTCGCCAGAGTTGCGGCCCTACCGGAAAATGCTTCGCAGGCTGGCGCGGCGGCGCCACGTGGGCGCCGGTGGCTCCGAGGCTGACGGCCGCCGCAAAGCCCGCAGCCCCACGGGCTGTTTCGACAAGCGAGCGGCTGCCAAAGAGCTTTCCAACGAGGCACGGCTTTCCCTCCCTGCTCTTCGGGCGTGGGAGCTGTCGCCAGAGCCGCGGCCCTACAGGAAAATGCTTCGCAGGCTGGCGCGGCTGCACCTGGTGGGCGCCGGTGGCGGGGAGGCTGACGGTCGCCGCAAAGCCCGCAGCCCCACGGGCTGTGGGGCCACGCGAGCGGCTGCCAAAGAGCTTTCCAACGAGGCACGGCTTTCCCTCCTGGCTCTTCGGGCGTGGGAGCTGTCGCCAGAGCCGCGGCCCTACCGGAAAATGCTTCGCAGGCTGGTGGGGCGGCGCCACGTGGGCGCCGGTGGCTCCGAGACTGACGGCCGCCGCAAAGCCCGCAGCCCCACAGGCTGTGGGGCCACGCGATCGGCTGCCAAAGAGCTTTCCAACGAGGCATGGCTTTCCTTCCTGGCTCTTCGGGCTTGGGAGTTGTCGCCAGAGCCGCGGCCCTACAGGAAAATGCTTCGCAGGCTGGCGCGGCTGCACCTGGTGGGCGCCGGTGGCGGGGAGGCTGACGGTCGCCGCAAAGCCCGCAGCCCCACGGGCTGTGGGGCCACGCGAGCGGCTGCCAAAGAGCTTTCCAACGAGGCACGGCTTTCCCTCCTGGCTCTTCGGGCGTGGGAGCTGTCGCCAGAGCCGCGGCCCTACCGGAAAATGCTTCGCAGGCTGGCGCAGCGGCGCCACGTGGGCGCCGGTGGCGCCGAGGCTGACGGCCGCCGCAAAGCCCGCAGCCCCACGGGCTGTGGGGCCACGCGATCGGCTGCCAAAGAGCTTTCCAACGAGGCATGGCTTTCCCTCCTGGCTCTTCGTGCTTGGGAGCTGTCGCCAGAGTTGCGGCCCTACCGGAAAATGCTTCGCAGGCTGGTGGGGCGGCGCCACGTGGGCGCCGGTGGCTCCGAGGCTGACGGCCGCCGCAAAGCCCGCAGCCGCACGGGCTGTTTCGCCAGGCGAGCGGCTGCCAAAGAGCTTTCCAACGAGGCATGGCTTTCCCTCCTGGCTCTTCGGGCTTGGGAGCTGTCGCCAGAGTTGCGGCCCTACCGGAAAATGCTTTGCAGGCTGGTGGGGCGGCGCCACGTGGGCGCCGGTGGCTCCGAGGCTGACGGCCGCCACAAAGCCCGCAGCCCCACGGGCTGTGGGGCCACGCAAGAGGCTGCCAAAGAGCTTTCCAACGAGGCACGGCTTTCCCTCCTGGCTCTTCGGGCTTGGGAGTTGTCGTCAGAGCCGTGGCCCTACTGGAAAATGCTTCGCAAGCTGGCGCGGCGGCGCCACGTGGGCGCCGGTGGCGCCGAGGCTGACGGCCGCCGCAAAGCCCGCAGCCTCACGGGCTGTGGGGCCACGCGAGCGGCTGCCAAAGAGCTTTCCAACGAGGCACGGCTTTCCCTCCTGGCTCTTCGGGCGTGGGAGCTGTCGCCAGAGACGCGGCCCTACCGGAAAATGCTTTGCAGGCTGGCGCGGCTGTAGCTGGTGGGCGCCGGTGGCGTTGAGGCTGACGGCCGCCGCAAAGCCCGCAGCCCCACGGGCTGTGGGGCCACGCGAGCGGCTGCCAAAGAGCTTTCCAACGAGGCATGGCTTTCCCTCCCTGCTCTTCGGGCGTGGGAGCTGTCGCCAGAGTCACGGCCCTACCGCAAAAAGCTCTGCATACTTGCGCGGCGGCGCCACATGGGCACCGTTGGCGGAGAGGCTGACGGCCGCCGCAAAGCCCGCAGCCCTACAGGCTGTTTCGCCAAACGAGCGGCTGCCAAAGAGCTTTCCAACGAGGCACGGCTTTCCCTCCTGGCTCTTCGGGCTTCGGAGCTGTCGTCAGATCCGCGGCCCTACAGGAAAATGCTTCGCAGGCTGGCGCGGCTGCACCTGGTGGGCGCCGGTGGCGGGGAGGCTGACGGCTGCCACAAAGCCCGCAGCCCCACGGGCTGTGGGGCCACGCGATCGGCTGCCAAAGAGCTTTCCAACGAGGCACGGCTTTCCCTCCTGGCTCTTCGGGCTTGGGAGCTGTCGCCAGAGTTGCAGTCCTACCGGAAAATGCTTCGCAGGCTGGTGGGGCGGCGCCACGTGGGCGCCGGTGGCTCCGAGACTGACGGCCGCCGCAAAGCCCGCAGCCCCACAGGCTGTTTCGCCAGGCGAGCGGCTGCCAAAGAGCTTTCCAACGAGGCACGGCTTTCCCTCCCTGCTCTTCGGGCGTGGGAGCTGTCGCCAGAGCCGCGGCCCTACCGGAAAATGCTTCGCAGGCTGGCGCTGCTGTACCAGGTGGGCGCCGGTGGCGCCGAGGCTGACGGCCGCCGCAAAGCCTGCAGCCCCACGGGCTGTGGGGCCACACGAGCGGCTGCCAAAGAGCTTTCCAACGAGGCACGGCTTTCCCTCCTGGCTCTTCGGGCGTGGGAGCTGTCGCCAGAGACGCGGCCTTACCGGAAAATGCTTCGCAAGCTGGCGCGGCAGCGCCACGTGGGCACCGTTGGCGGCGAGGCTGACGGCCGCCGCAAAGCCTGCAGCCACATGGGCTGTTTCGCCAGGCGAGCGGCTGCCAAAGAGCTTTCCAACGAGGCACGGCTTTCCCTCCTGGCTCTTCGGGCGTGGGAGCTGTCGCCAGAGCCGCGGCCCTACCAGAAAATGCTTCGCAGG
Source organism: Chroicocephalus ridibundus (assembly GCF_963924245.1). Lineage (NCBI taxonomy): Eukaryota > Metazoa > Chordata > Aves > Charadriiformes > Laridae > Chroicocephalus > Chroicocephalus ridibundus. The sequence continues at coordinate 359,778 of NW_026961196.1, forward strand.
CTGGCGCGGCTGTAGCTGGTGGGCGCCGGTGGCGCTGAGGCTGACGGACGCCGCAAAGCCCGCAGCCCCACGGGCTGTGGGGCCACGCGAGCGGCTGCCAAAGAGCTTTCCAACGAGGCACGGCTTTCTCTCCTCGCTCTTCGGGCGTGGGAGCTGTCGCCAGAGCCGCGGCCCTACCGGAAAATGCTTCGCAGGCTGGTAGGGCGGCGCCACGTGGGCGCCGGTGGCTCCGAGGCTGACGGCCGCCGCAAAGCCCGCAGCCCCACGGGCTGTTTCGCCAGGCGAGCGGCTGCCAAAGAGCTTTCCAACGAGGCACGGCTTTCCCTCCTGGCTCTTCGTGCTTGGGAGCTGTCGCCAGAGTTGCAGCCCTACCGGAAAATGCTTCGCAGGCTGGCGCGGCGGCGCCACGTGGGCGCCGGTGTCGACGAGGTTGACGGCCGCCGTATAGCCCGCAGCCACACGGGCTGTGGGGCCACGCGAGCGGCTGCCAAAGAGCTTTCCAACGAGGCACGGCTTTCCCTCCTGGCTCTTCGGGCTTGGGAGCTGTCGGCAGAGCCGCGGCCCTACCGGAAAACGCTTCGCAGGCTGGTGCGGCGGAGCCACGAGGGCGCCGGTGTCGCCGAGGCTGACGGCCGCCGCAAAGCCCGCAGCCCCATGGGCTGTGGGGCCACGTGAGCGGCTGCCAAAGAGCTTTCCAACGAGGCACGGCTTTCCCTCCTGGCTCTTCGGGCTTGGGAGTTGTCGTCAGAGCCGCAGCCCTACCGGAAAATGCTTCGCAAGCTGGCGCGGCAGCGCCACGTGGGCACCGTTGGCGGCGAGGCTGACGGCCGCCGCAAAGCCCGCAGCCACACGGGCTGTTTCGCCAGGCGAGCGGCTGCCAAAGAGCTTTCCAACGAGGCACGGCTTTCCCTCCTGGCTCTTCGGGCTTGGGAGCTGTCGTCAGAGCCGCAGCCCTACCGGAAAATGCTTCGCAGACTGGTGCGGCGGCGCCACGTGGGCGCCGGTGTCGCCGAGGCTGACGGCCGCCGCAAAGCCCGCAGCCCCACGGGCTGTGGGGCAACGCGAGAGGCTGCCAAAGAGCTTTCCAACGAGGCATGGCTTTCCCTCCTGGCTCTTCGGGCGTGGGAGCTGTCGCCAGAGACGCGGCCCTACCGGAAAATGCTTCGTAGGCTGGCGCGGCTGCACCTGGTGGGCGCCAGTGGCGGGGAGGCTGACGGCCGCCGCAAAGCCCGCAGCCCCACGGGCTGTGGGGCCACGCGAGCGGCTGCCAAAGAGCTTTCCAACGAGGCACGGCTTTCCCTCCTAGGTCTTCGGGCGTGGGAGCTGTCGCCAGAGCCGCGGCCCTACAGGAAAATGATTCGCAGACTGGCGTGGCTGCACCTGGTGGGCACCGGTGGCGGGGAGGCTGACGGTCGCCGCAAAGCCCGCAGCCCCACGGGCTGTGGGGCCACGCGAGCGGCTGCCAAACAGCTTTCCAACGAGGCACGGCTTTCCCTCCTGGCTCTTCGGGCGTGGGAGCTGTCGCCAGAGCCGCGGCCCTACCGGAAAATGCTTCGCAGGCTAGTGGGGCGGCGCCACGTGGGCGCCGGTGGCTCCGAGGCTGACGGCCGCAGCAAAGCCCGCAGCCGCACGGGCGGTTTCGCCAGGCGAGCGGCTGCCAAAGAGCTTTCCAACGAGGCACGGCTTTCCCTCCTGGCTCTTCGGGCTTGGGAGCTGTCGTCAGATCCGCGGCCCTACAGGAAAATGCTTCGCAGGCTGGCGCGGCTGCACCTGGTGGGCGCCGGTGGCGGGGAGGCTGACGGCCGCCACAAAGCCCGCAGCCACACGGGCTGTGGGGCCACGCGATCGGCTGCCAAAGAGCTTTCCAACGAGGCACGGCTTTCCCTCCTGGCTCTTCGGGCGTGGGAGCTGTCGCCAGAGTTGCAGTCCTACCGGAAAATGCTTCGCAGGCTGGTGGGGCGGCGCCACGTGGGCGCCGGTGCCTCCGAGACTGTCGGCCGCCGCAAAGCCCGCAGCCCCACAGGCTGTTTCGCCAGGCGAGCGGCTGCCAAAGAGCTTTCCAACGAGGCACGGCTTTCCCTCCTGGCTCTTCGGGCGTGGGAGCTGTCGCCAGAGCCGCGGCCCTACAGGAAAATGCTTCGCAGGCTGGCGCAGCGGCGCCACGTGGGCGCCGGTGGCGCCGAGGCTGACGGCCGCCGCAAAGCCCGCAGCCCCACGGGCTGTGGGGCCACGCGAGCGGCTGCCAAAGAGCTTTCCAACGAGGCATGGCTTTCCCTCCTGGCTCTTCGTGCTTGGGAGCTTTCGCCAGAGTTGCGGCCCTACCGGAAAATGCTTCGCAGGCTAGTGGGGCGGCGCCACGTGGGCGCCGGTGGCTCCGAGGCTGACGGCCGCAGCAAAGCCCGCAGCCGCACGGGCGGTTTCGCCAGGCGAGCGGCTGCCAAAGAGCTTTCCAACGAGGCACGGCTTTCCCTCCTGGCTCTTCGGGCGTGGGAGCTGTCGCCAGAGCCGCGGCCCTACCGGAAAATGCTTCGCAGGCTGGCGCGGCTGCACCTGGTGGGCGCCGGTGGCGGGGAGGCTGACGGCCGCCACAAAGCCCGCAGCCCCACGGGCTGTGAGGCCACGCGAGCGGCTGCCAAAGAGCTTTCCAACGAGGCACGGCTTTCCCTCCTGGCTCTTCGGGCGTGGGAGCTGTCGCCAGAGCCGCGGCCCTACCGGAAAATGCTTCGCAGGGTGGCGCGGCTGTAGCTGGTAGGCGCCGGTGGCGCTGAGGCTGACGGCCGCCGCAAAGCCCGCAGCCGCACGGGCTGTTTCGCCAGGCGAGCGGCTGCCAAAGAGCTTTCCAACGAGGCATGGCTTTCCCTCCTGGCTCTTCGGGCTTGGGAGCTGTCGCCAGAGATGCGGCCCTACCGGAAAAAACTTCGCAGGCTGGTGGGGCGGCGCCACGTGGGCGCTGGTGGCTCCGAGGCTGACGGCCGCCGCAAAGCCCGCAGCCCCACTAGCTGTGGGGCCACGCGAGCGGCTGCCAAAGAGCTTTCCAACGAGGCATGGCTTTCCCTCCTGGCTCTTCGGGCGTGGGAGCTGTCGCCAGAGACGCGGCCCTACCGGAAAATGCTTCGTAGGCTGGCGCAGCGGCGCCACGTGGGCGCCGGTGGCAGCGAGGATGACGGCCGCTGCAAAGCCCGCAGCCCCACAAGCTGTTTCGCCAGGCGAGCGGCTGCCGAAGAGCTTTCCAACGAGGCATGGCTTTCCCTCCTGGCTCTTCGGGCTTGGGAGCTGTCGCCAGAGTTGCGGCCTTACCGGAAAATGCTTCGCAGGCTGGTGGGGCGGCGCCACGTGGGCGCCGGTGGCTCCGAGGCTGACAACCGCCGCAAAGCCCGCAGCCCCACGGGCTGTGGGGCCACGCGAGCGGCTGCCAAAGAGCTTTCCAACGAGGCATGGCTTTCCCTCCTGGCTCTTCGGGCTTGGGAGCTGTCGTCAGAGCTCCAGCCCTACCGGAAAATGCTTCGCAAGCTGGCGCGGCAGCGCCACGTGGGCGCCGGTGGCGCGGAGGCTGACGGCCGCCGCAAAGCCCGCAGCCCCACGGGCTGTGGGGCCACGCGAGCGGCTGCCAAAGAGCTTTCCAACAAGGCACGGCTTTCCCTCCTGGCTCTTCGGGCGTGGGAGCTGTCGTCAGAGCCGCGGCCCTACCGGAAAATGCTTCGCAGGCTTGTGCGGCGGCGCCACGTGAACGCCGGTGGCGCGGAGGCTGACGGCCGCCGCAAAGCCCGCAGCCCCACGGGCTGTGGGGCCAGGCGAGCGGCTGCCAAAGAGCTTTCCAACGAGGCACGGCTTTTCCTCCTGGCTCTTCGTCCTTGGGAGCTGTCGCCAGAGCCGCGGCCCTACCGGAAAATGCTTCGCAGGCTGGTGGGGCGGCGCCACGTGGGCGCCGGTGGCGCCGAGGCTGACGGCCGCTGCAAAGCCCGCAGCCCCACGGGCTGTGAGGCCACGCGAGCGGCTGCCAAAGAGCTTTCCAACGAGGCACGGCTTTCCCTCCTGGCTCTTCGGGCGTGGGAGCTGTCGCCAGAGTCGCGGCCCTACAGGAAAATGCTTCGCAGGCTGGCGCGGCTGCACCTGGTGGGCGCCGGTGGCTCCGAGGCTGACGGCCGCCACAAAGCCCGCAGCCCCACGGGCTGTGGGGCCACGCGAGCGGCTGCCAAAGAGCTTTCCAACGAGGCACGGCTTTCCTTCCTGGCTCTTCGGGCTTGGGAGCTGTCGCCAGAGTTGCGGCCCTACCGGAAAATGCTTCGCAGGCTGGTGGGGCGGCGCCACGTGGGCGCCAGTGGCTCCGAGGCTGACGGCCGCCGCAAAGCCCGCAGCCCCACGGGCTGTTTCGCCAGGCGAACGGCTGCCAAAGAGCTTTCCAACGAGGCACGGCTTTCCCTCCTGGCTCTTCGGGCGTGGGAGCTGTCGCCAGAGCCGCAGCCCTACAGGAAAATGCTTCGCAGGCTCGCGCGGCAGCGCCACGTGGGCGCCGGTGTCGCTGAGGCTGACGGCCGCCGGAAAGCCCGCAGCCCCACGGGCTGTGGGGCCACGCGAGCGGCTGCCAAAGAGCTTTCCAACGAGGCACGGCTTTCCCTCCTAGGTCTTCGGGCGTGGGAGCTGTCGCCAGAGACGCGGCCCTACCGGAAAATGCTTCGCAGGCTGGCGCAGCGGCGCCACGTGGGCGCCGGTGGCAGCGAGGCTGACGGCCGCCGCAAAGCCCGCAGCCCCACAGGCTGTTTCGCCAGGCGAGCGGCTGCCAAAGAGCTTTCCAACGAGGCACGGCTTTCTCTCCTCGCTCTTCGGGCATGGGAGCTGTCGCCAGAGCCGCGGCCCTACAGGAAAATGCTTCGCAGGCTGGTGCGGCTGCACCTGGTGGGCGCCGGTGGCGCCGAGGCTGACGGCCGCCACAAAGCCCGCAGCCACACGGGCTGTGGGGCCACGCGAGCGGCCGCCAAAGAGCTTTCCAACAAGGCACGGCTTTCCCTCCTGGCTCTTCGGGCTTGGGAGCTGTCGTCAGAGCCGCAGCCCTACCGGAAAATGCTTCGCAAGCTGGCGCGGCAGCGCCACGTGGGCGCTGGTGGCGCTGAGGCTGACGGCCGCCGCAAAGCCCGCAGCCCCACGGGCTGTGGGGCCACGCAAGAGGCTGCCAAAGAGCTTTCCAACGAGGCATGGCTTTCCCTCCTGGCTCTTCGGGCGTGGGAGCTGTCGCCAGAGCCGCGGCCCTACCGGAAAATGCTTCGCAGGCTGGTGCGGCTGCACCTGGTGGGCGCCGGTGGCGGGGAGGCTGACGGTCGCCGCAAAGCCCGCAGCCACACGGGCTGTGGGGCGACGCGAGCGGCTGCCAAAGAGCTTTCCAACGAGGCATGGCTTTCCCTCCTGGCTCTTCGGGCGTGGGAGCTGTCGCCAGAGCCGCGGCCCTACCGGAAAATGCTTCGCAGGCTCGTGCGGCGGCGCCACGTGGGCGCTGGTGGCTCCCAGGCTGACGGCCGCCGCAAAGCCCGCAGCCACACGGGCTGTGGGGCCACGCGAGCGGCCGCCAAAGAGCTTTCCAACCAGGCATGGCTTTCCCTCCCTGCTCTTCGGGCGTGGGAGCTGTCGCCAGAGCCGCAGCCCTACCGGAAAATGCTTCGCAGGCTGGTGCGGCGGTACCACGTGGGCGCCGGTGGCGCCGAGGCTGACGGCCGCCGCAAAGCCCGCAGCCCCATGGGCTGTGGGGCCACGCGAGCGGCTGCCAAAGAGCTTTCCAACGAGGCACGGCTTTCCCTCCTGGCTCTTCGGGCTTGGGAGCTGTTGCCAGAGCCGTGGCCCTACTGGAAAATGCTTCGCAAGCTGGTGCGGCGGCGCCACGTGGGCGCCGGTGGCTCCGAGGCTGACGGCCGCCGCAAAGCCCGCAGCCCCACGGGCTGTGAGGCCACGCGAGCGGCTGCCAAAGAGCTTTCCAACGAGGCACGGCTTTCCCTCCTGGCTCTTCGGGCGTGGGAGCTGTCGCCAGAGCCGCGGCCCTACCGGAAAATGCTTCGCAGGCTGGCGCGGCTGTAGCTGGTAGGCGCCGGTTGCGCTGAGGCTGACGGCCGCCGCAAAGCCCGCAGCCCCACGGGCTGTGGGGCCACGTGAGCGGCTGCCAAAGAGCTTTCCAACGAGGCACAGCTTTCCCTCCTGGCTCTTCGTGCTTGAGAGCTGTCGCCAGAGTTGCGGCCCTACCGGAAAATGCTTCGCAGGCTGGTGGGGCGGCGCCACGTGGGCGCCGGTGGCTCCGAGGCTGACGGCCGCCGCAAAGCCCGCAGCCGCACGGGCTGTTTCGCCAGGCGAGCGGCTGCCAAAGAGCTTTCCAACGAGGCATGGCTTTCCCTCCTGGCTCTTCGGGCGTGGGAGCTGTCGCCAGAGTTGCGGCCCTACCGGAAAATGCTTCGCAGGCTGGTGGGGCGGCGCCACGTGGGCTCCGGTGGCTCCGAGGCTGACAACCGCCGCAAAGCCCGCAGCCCCACGGGCTGTGGGGCCACGCGAGCGGCTGCCAAAGAGCTTTCCAACGAGGCACGGCTTTCCCTCCTGGCTCTTCGGGCTTGGGAGCTGTCGTCAGAACTACAGCCCTACCGGAAAATGCTTCGCAAGCTGGCGCGGCAGCGCCACGTGGGCGCCGGTGGCGCCGAGGCTGACGGCCACCGCAAAGCCCGCAGCCCCACGGGCTGTGGGGCCACGCGAGCGGCTGCCAAAGAGCTTTCCAACGAGGCACGGCTTTCCCTCCTGGCTCTTCGGGCGTGGGAGCTGTCGCCAGAGCCGCGGCCCTACCGGAAAATGCTTCGCAGGCTGGTGGGGCGGCGCCACGTGGGCGCTGGTGGCTCCGAGGCTGACGGCCGCCGCAAAGCCCGCAGCCCCACGGGCTGTGGGGCCACGCGAGCGGCTGCCAAAGAGCTTTCCAACGAGGCAAGGCTTTCCCTCCCTGCTCTTCGGGTATGGGAGCTGTCGCCAGAGACGCGGCCCTACCGGAAAATGCTTCGTAGGCTGGCGCAGCGGCGCCACGTGGGCGCCGGTGGCAGCGAGGATGACGGCCGCCGCAAAGCCCGCAGCCCCACAGGCTGTTTCGCCAGGCGAGCGGCTGCCAAAGAGCTTTCCAACGAGGCACGGCTTTCCCTCCTAGGCCTTCGGGCGTGGGAGCTGTCGCCAGAGCCGCGGCCCTACAGGAAAATGCTTCGCAGGCTGGCGCGGCTGCACCTGGTGGGCGCCAGCGGTGGGGAGGCTGACGGCCGCCACAAAGCCCGCAGTCCCACGGGCTGTGGGGCCACGCGATCGGCTGCCAAAGAGCTTTCCAACGAGGCACGGCTTTCCCTCCTGGCTCTTCGTGATTGGGAGCTGTCGCCAGAGTTGCGGCCCTACCGGAAAATGCTTCGCAGGCTGGCGCGGCGGCGCCACGTGGGCGCCGGTGGCTCCGAGGCTGACGGCCGCCGCAAAGCCCGCAGCCCCACGGGCTGTTTCGACAAGCGAGCGGCTGCCAAAGAGCTTTCCAACGAGGCACGGCTTTCCCTCCCTGCTCTTCGGGCGTGGGAGCTGTCGCCAGAGCCGCGGCGCTACAGGAAAATGCTTCGCAGGCTGGCGCGGCTGCACCTGGTGGGCGCCGGTGGCGGGGAGGCTGACGGCCGCCGCAAAGCCCGCAGCCCCACGGGCTGTGGGGCCACGCGAGCGGCTGCCAAAGAGCTTTCCAACGAGGCACGGCTTTCCCTCCTGGGTCTTCGGGCGTGGGAGCTGACGCCAGAGTCGCGGCCCTACCGCAAAAAACTCTGCATACTTGCGCGGCGGCGCCACATGGGCACCGTTGGCGGAGAGGCTGACGGCCGCCGCAAAGCCCGCAGCCCCACGGGCTGTGGGGCCACGGAAGAGGCTGCCAAAGAGATTTCCAACGAGGCACGTCTTTCCCTCCTGGCTCTTCGGGCGTGGGAGCTGTCGCCAGAGCCGCGGCCCTACCGGAAAATGCTTCGCAGGCTGGTGGGGCGGCGCCACGTGGGCGCCGGTGGCTCCGAGACTGACGGCCGCCGCAAAGCCCGCAGCCCCACAGGCTGTTTCGCCAGGCGAGCGGCTGCCAAAGAGCTTTCCAACGAGGCACGGCTTTCCCTCCTGGCTCTTCGGGCGTGGGAGCTGTCGCCAGAGCCGCGGCCCTACCGGAAAATGCTTCGCAGGCTGGCGCAGCGGCGCCACGTGGGCGCCGGTGGCGCCGAGGCTGACGGCCGCCGCAAAGCCCGCAGCCCCACGGGCTGTGGGGCCACGCGATCGGCTGCCAAAGAGCTTTCCAACGAGGCATGGCTTTCCCTCCTGGCTCTTCAGGCTTGGGAGTTGTCGTCAGAGCCGCAGCCCTACCGGAAAATGCTTCGCAGGCTGGCGCGGCTGCACCTGGTGGGCGCCGGTGGCGGGGAGGCTGACGGCCGCCGCAAAGCCCGCAGCCCCACGGGCTGTGGGGCCACGCGAGCGGCTGCCAAAGAGCTTTCCAACGAGGCACGGCTTTCCCTCCTGGCTCTTCGTGCTTGGGAGCTGTCGCCAGAGTTGCGGCCCTACCGGAAAATGCTTCGCAGGCTTGTGCGGCGGCGCCACGTGGGTGCCGGTGGCTCCGAGGCTGACGGCCGCAGCAAAGCCCGCAGCCGCACGGGCTGTTTCGCCAGGCGAGCGGCTGCCAAAGAGCTTTCCAACGAGGCATGGCTTTCCCTCCTGGCTCTTCGGGCTTGGGAGCTGTCGCCAGAGTTGCAGCCCTACCGGAAAATGCTTCGCAGGCTGGTGGGGCGGCGCCACGTGGGCGCCGGTGGCTCCGAGGCTGACAACCGCCGCAAAGCCCGCAGCCCCACGGGCTGTGGGGCCACGCGAGCGGCTGCCAAAGAGATTTCCAACGAGGCATGGCTTTCCCTCCTGGCTCTTCGGGCTTGGGAGCTGTCGTCAGAGCTGCAGCCCTACCGGAAAATGCTTCGCAAGCTGGCGCGGCAGCGCCACGTAGGCGCCGGTGGTGCCGAGGCTGACGGCCGCCGCAAAGCCCGCAGCCCCACGGGCTGTGGGGCCACGCGAGCGGCTGCCAAAGAGCTTTCCAACGAGGCACGGCTTTCCCTCCTGGCTCTTCGGGCTTGGGAGCTGTCGCCAGAGTCGCGGCCCTACCGGAAAATGCTTCGCAGGCTGGCGCGGCTGTAGCTGGTAGGCGCCGGTGGCGCTGAGGCTGACGGCCGCCGCAAAGCCCGCAGCCCCACGGGCTGTGGGGCCACGCGAGCGGCTGCCAAAGAGCTTTCCAACGAGGCATGGCTTTCCCTCCTGGCTCTTCGTGCTTGGGAGCTGTCGCCAGAGTTGCGGCCCTACCGGAAAATGCTTCACAGGCTGGTGGGGCGGCGCCACGTGGGCGCCGGTGGCTCCGAGGCTGACGGCCGCCGCAAAGCCCGCAGCCGCACGGGCTGTTTCGCCAGTCGAGCGGCTGCCAAAGAGCTTTCCAACGAGGCATGGCTATCCCGCCCTGCTCTTCGGGCGTGGGAGCTGTCGCCAGAGTCGCGGCCCTACCGCAAAAAGCTCTGCATACTTGCGCGGCGGCGCCACATGGGCACCGTTGGCGGAGAGGCTGACGGCCGCCGCAAAGCCCACAGCCCCACGGGCTGTGGGGCCACGGAAGAGGCTGCCAAAGAGCTTTCCAACGAGGCACGGCTTTCCCTCCTGGCTCTTCGGGCGTGGGAGCTGTCGCCAGAGCCGCGGCCCTACCGGAAAATGCTTCGCAGGCTGGCGCGGCGGCGCCACGTGGGCGCCGGTGGCGCCGAGGCTGACGGCCGCCGCAAAGCCCGCAGCCCCACGGGCTGTGGGGCCACGCGAGCGGCTGCCAAAGAGCTTTCCAACGAGGCACGGCTTTCCCTCCTGGCTCTTCGGGCGTGGGAGCTGTCGCCAGAGACGCGGCCTTACCGGAAAATGCTTCGCAAGCTGGCGCGGCAGCGCCACGTGGGCACCGTTGGCGGCGAGGCTGACGGCCGCCGCAAAGCCCGCAGCCACACGGGCTGTTTCGCCAGGCGAGCGGCTGCCAAAGAGCTTTCCAACGAGGCACGGCTTTCCCTCCTGGCTCTTCGGGCGTGGGAGCTGTCGCCAGAGCCGCGGCCCTACCAGAAAATGCTTCGCAGGCTGGCGCGGCTGTAGCTGGTGGGCGCCGGTGGCGCTGAGGCTGACGGCCTCCGCAAAGCCCGCAGCCCCACGGGCTGTGGGGCCACGCGAGCGGCTGCCAAAGAGCTTTCCAACGAGGCACGGCTTTCTCTCCTCGCTCTTCGGGCGTGGGAGCTGTCGCCAGAGCCGCGGCCCTACCGGAAAATGCTTCGCAGGCTGGTGGGGCGGCGCCACGTGGGCGCCGGTGGCTCCGAGGCTGACGGCCGCCGCAAAGCCCACAGCCCCACGGGCTGTTTCGCCAGGCGAGCGGCTGCCAAAGAGCTTTCCAACGAGGCACGGCTTTCCCTCCTGGCTCTTCGTGCTTGGGAGCTGTCGCCAGAGTTGCAGCCCTACCAGAAAATGCTTCGCAGGCTGGCGCGGCGGAGCCACGAGGGCGCCGGTGTCGCCGAGGCTGACGGCCGCCGCAAAGCCCGCAGCCCCTCGGGCTGTGGGGCCACGTGAGCGGCTGCCAAAGAGCTTTCCAACGAGGCACGGCTTTCTCTCCTCGCTCTTCGGGCGTGGGAGCTGTCGCCAGAGCCGCGGCCCTACCGGAAAATGCTTCGCAGGCTGGTGGGGCGGCGCCACGTGGGCGCCGGTGGCTCCGAGGCTGACGGCCGCCGCAAAGCCCGCAGCCCCACGGGCTGTTTCGCCAGGCGAGCGGCTGCCAAAGAGCTTTCCAACGAGGCACGGCTTTCCCTCCTGGCTCTTCGGGCTTGGGAGCTGTCGCCAGAGTTGCGGCCCTACCGGAAAATGCTTCGCAGGCTGGTGCGGCGGAGCCACGAGGGCGCCGGTGTCGCCGAGGCTGACGGCCGCCGCAAAGCCCGCAGCCCCACGGGCTGTGGGGCCACGCGAGCGGCTGCCAAAGAGCTTTCCAACGAGGCACGGCTTTCTCTCCTCGCTCTTCGGGCGTGGGAGCTGTCGCCAGAGCCGCGGCCCTACCGGAAAATGCTTCGCAGGCTGGTGGGGCGGCGCCACGTGGGCGCCGGTGGCTCCGAGGCTGACGGCCGCCGCAAAGCCCGCAGCCCCACGGGCTGTTTCGCCAGGCGAGCGGCTGCCAAAGAGCTTTCCAACGAGGCACGGCTTTCCCTCCTGGGTCTTCGGGCTTGGGAGCTGTCGCCAGAGTTGCGGCCCTACCGGAAAACGCTTCGCAGGCTGGTGCGGCGGAGCCACGAGGGCGCCGGTGTCGCCGAGGCTGACGGCCGCCGCAAAGCCCGCAGCCCCTCGGGCTGTGGGGCCACGTGAGCGGCTGCCAAAGAGCTTTCCAACGAGGCACGGCTTTCCCTCCTGGCTCTTCGGGCTTGGGAGTTGTCGTCAGAGCCGCAGCCCTACCGGAAAATGCTTCGCAAGCTGGCGCGGCAGCGCCACGTGGGCACCGTTGGCGGCGAGGCTGACGGCCGCCGCAAAGCCCGCAGCCACACGGGCTGTTTCGCCAGGCGAGCGGCTGCCAAAGAGCTTTCCAACGAGGCACGGCTTTCCCTCCTGGCTCTTCGGGCGTGGGAGCTGTCGCCAGAGCCGCGGCCCTACCAGAAAATACTTCGCAAGCTGGCGCGGCTGTAGCTGGTGGGCGCCGGTGGCGCTGAGGCTGACGGCCGCCGCAAAGCCCGCAGCCCCACGGGCTGTGGGGCCACGCGAGCGGCTGCCAAAGAGCTTTCCAACGAGGCACGGCTTTCTCTCCTCGCTCTTCGGGCGTGGGAGCTGTCGCCAGAGCCGCGGCCCTACCGGAAAATGCTTCGCAGGCTGGTGGGGCGGCGCCACGTGGGCGCCGGTGGCTCCGAGGCTGACGGCCGCCGCAAAGCCCGCAGCCGCACGGGCTGTTTCGCCAGGCGAGCGGCTGCCAAAGAGCTTTCCAACGAGGCATGGCTTTCCCTCCCTGCTCTTCGGGCGTGGGAGCTGTCGCCAGAGTCGCGGCCCTACCGCAAAAAGCTCTGCATACTTGCGCGGCGGCGCCACATGGGCACCGTTGGCGGAGAGGCTGACGGCCGCCGCAAAGCCCGCAGCCCCACGGGCTGTGGGGCCACGCGAGCGGCTGCCAAAGAGCTTTCCAACGAGGCACGGCTTTCCCTCCTGGCTCTTCGGGCGTGGGAGCTGTCACCAGAGCCGCGGCCCTACCGGAAAATGCTTCGCAGGCTGGCGCGAATGTACCAGGTGGGCGCCGGTGGCGCCGAGGCTGACGGCCGCCGCAAAGCCCGCAGCCCCACGGGCTGTGGGGCCACGCGAGCGGCTGCCAAAGAGCTTTCCAACGAGGCACGGCTTTCCCTCCTGGCTCTTCGGGCGTGGGAGCTGTCGCCAGAGACGCGGCCTTACCGGAAAATGCTTCGCAAGCTGGCGCGGCAGCGCCACGTGGGCACCGTTGGCGGCGAGGCTGACGGCCGCCGCAAAGCCCGCAGCCACACGGGCTGTTTCGCCAGGCGAGCGGCTGCCAAAGAGCTTTCCAACGAGGCACGGCTTTCCCTCCTGGCTCTTCGGGCGTGGGAGCTGTCGCCAGAGCCGCGGCCCTACCAGAAAATGCTTCGCAGGCTGGCGCGGCTGTAGCTGGTGGGCGCCGGTGGCGCTGAGGCTGACAGCCGCCGCAAAGCCCGCAGCCCCACGGGCTGTGGGGCCACGCGAGCGGCTGCCAAAGAGCTTTCCAACGAGGCACGGCTTTCTCTCCTCGCTCTTCGGGCGTGGGAGCTGTCGCCAGAGCCGCGGCCCTACCGGAAAATGCTTCGCAGGCTGGTGGGGCGGCGCCACGTGGGCGCCGGTGGCTCCGAGGCTGACGGCCGCCGCAAAGCCCACAGCCCCACGGGCTGTTTCGCCAGGCGAGCGGCTGCCAAAGAGCTTTCCAACGAGGCACGGCTTTCCCTCCTGGCTCTTCGTGCTTGGGAGCTGTCGCCAGAGTTGCGGCCCTACCGGAAAATGCTTCGCAGGCTGGCGCGGCGGCGCCACGTGGGCGCCGGTGTCGACGAGGTTGACGGCCGCCGTATAGCCCGCAGCCACACGGGCTGTGGGGCCACGCGAGCGGCTGCCAAAGAGCTTTCCAACGAGGCACGGCTTTCCCTCCTGGCTCTTCGGGCGTGGGAGCTGTCGCCAGAGACGCGGCCTTACCGGACAATGCTTCGCAAGCTGGCGCGGCAGCGCCACGTGGGCACCGTTGGCGGCGAGGCTGACGGCTGCCGCAAAGCCCGCAGCCCCACGGGCTGTTTCGCCAGGCGAGCGGCTGCCAAAGAGCTTTCCAACGAGGCACGGCTTTCCCTCCTGGCTCTTCGGGCGTGGGAGCTGTCGCCAGAGCCGCGGCCCTACCAGAAAATGCTTCGCAGGCTGGCGCGGCTGTAGCTGGTGGGCGCCGGTGGCGCTGAGGCTGACGGCCTCCGCAAAGCCCGCAGCCCCACGGGCTGTGGGGCCACGCGAGCGGCTGCCAAAGAGCTTTCCAACGAGGCACGGCTTTCTCTCCTCGCTCTTCGGGCGTGGGAGCTGTCGCCAGAGCCGCGGCCCTACCGGAAAATGCTTCGCAGGCTGGTGGGGCGGCGCCACGTGGGCGCCGGTGGCTCCGAGGCTGACGGCCGCCGCAAAGCCCGCAGCCGCACGGGCTGTTTCGCCAGGCGAGCGGCTGCCAAAGAGCTTTCCAACGAGGCATGGCTTTCCCTCCTGGCTCTTCGTGCTTGGGAGCTGTCGCCAGAGTTGCAGCCCTACCGGAAAATGCTTCGCAGGCTGGTGCGGCGGAGCCACGAGGGCGCCGGTGTCGCCGAGGCTGACGGCCTCCACAAAGCCCGCAGCCCCTCGGGCTGTGGGGCCACGTGAGCGGCTGCCAAAGAGCTTTCCAACGAGGCACGGCTTTCTCTCCTCGCTCTTCGGGCGTGGGAGCTGTCGCCAGAGCCGCGGCCCTACCGGAAAATGCTTCGCAGGCTGGTGGGGCGGCGCCACGTGGGCGCCGGTGGCTCCGAGGCTGACGGCCGCCGCAAAGCCCGCAGCCCCACGGGCTGTTTCGCCAGGCGAGCGGCTGCCAAAGAGCTTTCCAACGAGGCACGGCTTTCCCTCCTGGCTCTTCGGGCTTGGGAGCTGTCGCCAGAGTTGCGGCCCTACCGGAAAATGCTTCGCAGGCTGGTGCGGCAGAGCCACGAGGGCGCCGGTGTCGCCGAGGCTGACGGCCGCCGCAAAGCCCGCAGCCCCACGGGCTGTGGGGCCACGCGAGCGGCTGCCAAAGAGCTTTCCAACGAGGCACGGCTTTCTCTCCTCGCTCTTCGGGCGTGGGAGCTGTCACCAGAGCCGCGGTCCTACCGGAAAATGCTTCGCAGGCTGGTGGGGCGGCGCCACGTGGGCGCCGGTGGCTCCGAGGCTGACGGCCGCCGCAAAGCCCGCAGCCCCACGGGCTGTTTCGCCAGGCGAGCGGCTGCCAAAGAGCTTTCCAACGAGGCACGGCTTTCCCTCCTGGCTCTTCGGGCTTGGGAGCTGTCGCCAGAGTTGCGGCCCTACCGGAAAACGCTTCGCAGGCTGGTGCGGCGGAGCCACGAGGGCGCCGGTGTCGCCGAGGCTGACGGCCGCCGCAAAGCCCGCAGCCCCTCGGGCTGTGGGGCCACGTGAGCGGCTGCCAAAGAGCTTTCCAACGAGGCACAGCTTTCCCTCCTGGCTCTTCGGGCTTGGGAGTTGTCGTCAGAGCCGCAGCCGTACCGGAAAATGCTTCGCAAGCTGGCGCGGCAGCGCCACGTGGGCACCGTTGGCGGCGAGGCTGACGGCCGCCGCAAAGCCCGCAGCCACACGGGCTGTTTCGCCAGGCGAGCGGCTGCCAAAGAGCTTTCCAACGAGGCACGGCTTTCCCTCCTGGCTCTTCGGGCGTGGGAGCTGTCGCCAGAGCCGCGGCCCTACCAGAAAATGCTTCGCAAGCTGGCGCGGCTGTAGCAGGTAGGCGCCGGTGGCGCTGAGGCTGACGGCCGCCGCAAAGCCCGCAGCCCCACGGGCTGTGAGGCCACGCGAGCGGCTGCCAAAGAGCTTTCCAACGAGGCACGGCTTTCTCTCCTCGCTCTTCGGGCTTGGGAGCTGTCGCCAGAGCCGCGGCCCTACCGGAAAATGCTTCGCAGGCTGGTGGGGCGGCGCCACGTGGGCGCCGGTGGCTCCGAGGCTGACGGCCGCCGCAAAGCCCACAGCCCCACGGGCTGTTTCGCCAGGCGAGCGGCTGCCAAAGAGCTTTCCAACGAGGCACGGCTTTCCCTCCTGGCTCTTCGTGCTTGGGAGCTGTCGCCAGAGTTGCAGCCCTACCGGAAAATGCTTCGCAGGCTGGCGCGGCGGCGCCACGTGGGCGCCGGTGTCGACGAGGTTGACGGCCGCCGTATAGCCCACAGCCACACGGGCTGTGGGGCCACGCGAGCGGCTGCCAAAGAGCTTTCCAACGAGGAACGGCTTTCCCTCCTGGCTCTTCGGGCGTGGGAGCTGTCGCCAGAGACGCGGCCTTACCGGAAAATGCTTCGCAAGCTGGCGCGGCAGCGCCACGTGGGCACCGTTGGCGGCGAGGCTGACGGCCGCCGCAAAGCCCGCAGCCACACGGGCTGTTTCGCCAGGCGAGCGGCTGCCAAAGAGCTTTCCAACGAGGCACGGCTTTCCCTCCTGGCTCTTCGTGCTTGGGAGCTGTCGCCAGAGTTGCAGCCCTACCGGAAAATGCTTCGCAGGCTGCTGCGGCGGAGCCACGAGGGCGCCGGTGTCGCCGAGGCTGACGGCCGCCGCAAAGCCCGCAGCCCCTCGGGCTGTGGGGCCACGTGAGCGGCTGCCAAAGAGCTTTCCAACGAGGCACGGCTTTCTCTCCTCGCTCTTCGGGCGTGGGAGCTGTCGCCAGAGCCGCGGCCCTACCGGAAAATGCTTCGCAGGCTGGTGGGGCGGCGCCACGTGGGCGCCGGTGGTTCCGAGGCTGACGGCCGCCGCAAAGCCCGCAGCCCCACGGGCTGTTTCGCCAGGCGAGCGGCTGCTAAAGAGCTTTCCAACGAGGCACGGCTTTCCCTCCTGGCTCTTCGGGCTTGGGAGCTGTCGCCAGAGTTGCGGCCCTACCGGAAAATGCTTCGCAGGCTGGTGCGGCGGAGCCACGAGGGCGCCGGTGTCGCCGAGGCTGACGGCCGCCGCAAAGCCCGCAGCCCCACGGGCTGTGGGGCCACGCGAGCGGCTGCCAAAGAGCTTTCCAACGAGGCACGGCTTTCTCTCCTCGCTCTTCGGGCGTGGGAGCTGTCGCCAGAGCCGCGGCCCTACCGGAAAATGCTTCGCAGGCTGGTGGGGCGGCGCCACGTGGGCGCCGGTGGCTCCGAGGCCGACGGCCGCCGCAAAGCCCGCAGCCCCACGGGCTGTTTCGCCAGGCGAGCGGCTGCCAAAGAGCTTTCCAACGAGGCACGGCTTTCCCTCCTGGCTCTTCGGGCTTGGGAGCTGTCGCCAGAGTTGCGGCCCTACCGGAAAATGCTTCGCAAGCTGGCGCGGCAGCGCCACGTGGGCACCGTTGGCGGCGAGGCTGACGGCCGCGGCAAAGCCCGCAGCCACACGGGCTTTTTCGCCAGGCGAGCGGCTGCCAAAGAGCTTTCCAACGAGGCACGGCTTTCCCTCCTGGCTCTTCGGGCTTGGGAGCTGTCGTCAGAGCCGCAGCCTTACCGGAAAATGCTTCGCAGACTGGTGCGGCGGCGCCACGTGGGCGCCGGTGTCGCCGAGGCTGACGGCCGCCGCAAAGCCCGCAGCCCCACGGCCTGTGGGGCAACGCGAGAGGCTGCCAAAGAGCTTTCCAACGAGGCATGGCTTTCCCTCCTGGCTCTTCGGGCGTGGGAGCTGTCGCCAGAGACGCGGCCCTACCGGAAAATGCTTCGTAGGCTGGCGCGGCTGCACCTGGTGGGCGCCAGTGGCGGGGAGGCTGACGGCCGCCGCAAAGCCCGCAGCCCCACGGGCTGTGGGGCCACGCGAGCGGCTGCCAAAGAGCTTTCCAACGAGGCACGGTTTTCCCTCCTAGGTCTTCGGGCGTGGGAGCTGTCGCCAGAGCCGCGGCCCTACAGGAAAATGATTCGCAGACTGGCGTGGCTGCACCTGGTGGGCACCGGTGGCGGGGAGGCTGACGGTCGCCGCAAAGCCCGCAGCCCCACGGGCTGTGGGGCCACGCGAGCGGCTGCCAAACAGCTTTCCAACGAGGCACGGCTTTCCCTCCTGGCTCTTCGGGCGTGGGAGCTGTCGCCAGAGCCGCGGCCCTACCGGAAAATGCTTCGCAGGCTGGCACGGCTGTAGCTGGTGGGCGCCGGTGGCGCTGAGGCTGACGGCCGCCGCAAAGCCCGCAGCCCCATGGGCTGTGGGGCCACGTGAGCGGCTGCCAAAGAGCTTTCCAACGAGGCACGGCTTTCCCTCCCTGCTCTTCGGGCGTGGGAGCTGTCGCCAGAGCCGCGGCCCTACCGGAAAATGCTTCGCAGGCTGGCGCAGCGGCGCCACGTGTGCGCCGGTCGCAGCGAGGCTGACGGCCGCCGCAAAGCCCGCAGCCCCATGGGCTGTGAGGCCACGCGAGCGGCTGCCAAAGAGCTTTCCAACGAGGCACGGCTTTCTCTCCTCGCTCTTCGGACGTGGGAGCTGTCGCCAGAGCCGCGGCCCTACCGGAAAATGCTTCGCAGGCTGGTGGGGCGGCGCCACGTGGGCGCCGGTGGCTCCGAGGCTGACGGCCGCCGCAAAGCCCGCAGCCCCACGGGCTGTTTCGCCAGGCGAGCGGCTGCCAAAGAGCTTTCCAACGAGGCATGGCTTTCCCTCCGGGCTCTTCGTGCTTGGGAGCTGTCGCCAGAATTGCAGCCCTACCGGAAAATGCTTCGCAGGCTGGCGCGGCGGCGCCACGTGGGCGCCGGTGTCGCCGAGGCTGACGGCCGCCGTATAGCCCGCAGCCCCACGGGCTGTTTCGCCAGGCGAGCGGCTGCCAAAGAGCTTTCCAACGAGGCACGGCTTTCCCTCCTGGCTCTTCGGGCTTGGGAGCTGTCGCCAGAGTTGCAGTCCTACCGGAAAATGCTTCGCAGGCTGGTGGGGCGGCGCCACGTGGGCGCCGGTGGCTCCGAGGCTGACGGCCGCCGCAAAGCCCGCAGCCCCACAGGCTGTTTCGCCAGGCGAGCGGCTGCCAAAGAGCTTTCCAACGAGGCACGGCTTTCCCTCCTGGCTCTTCGGGCTTGGGAGCTGTCGCCAGAGCCGCGGCCCTACCAGAAAATGCTTCGCAGGCTGGCGCAGCGGCGCCACGTGGGCGCCGGTGGCGCCGAGGCTGACGGCCGCCGCAAAGCCCGCAGCCCCACGGGCTGTGGGGCCACGCGAGCGGCTGCCAAAGAGCTTTCCAACGAGGCATGGCTTTCCCTCCTGGCTCTTCGGGCTTGGGAGCTTTCGCCAGAGTTGCGGCCCTACCGGAAAATGCTTCGCAGGCTAGTGGGGCGGCGCCACGTGGGCGCCGGTGGCTCCGAGGCTGACGGCCGCAGCAAAGCCCGCAGCCGCACGGGCGGTTTCGCCAGGCGAGCGGCCGCCAAAGAGCTTTCCAACGAGGCACGGCTTTCCCTCCTGGCTCTTCGGGCGTGGGAGCTGTCGCCAGAGCCGCGGCGCTACCGGAAAATGCTTTGCAGGCTGGCGCGGCTGCACCTGGTGGGCGCCGGTGGCGGGGAGGCTGACGGCCGCCGCAAAGCCCGCAGCCCCACGGGCTGTGGGGCCACGCGAGCGGCTGCCAAACAGCTTTCCAACGAGGCACGGCTTTCCCTCCTGGCTCTTCGGGCGTGGGAGCTGTCGCCAGAGCCGCGGCCCTACCGGAAAATGCTTCGCAGGCTGGCGCGGCTGTAGCTGGTGGGCGCCGGTGGCGCTGAGGCTGACGGCCGCCGCAAAGCCCGCAGCCCCACGGGCTGTGGGGCCACGCGAGCGGCTGCCAAAGAGCTTTCCAACGAGGCATGGCTTTCCCTCCTGGCTCTTCGGGCGTGGGAGCTGTCGCCAGAGACGCGGCCCTACCGGAAAATGCTTCGTAGGCTGGCGCAGCGGCGCCACGTGGACGCCGGTGGCAGCGAGGATGACGGCCGCCGCAAAGCCCGCAGCCCCACAGGCTGTTTCGCCAGGCGAGCGGCTGCCAAAGAGCTTTCCAACGAGGCACGGCTTTCCCTCCTGGCTCTTCGTGCTTGGGAGCTGTCGCCAGAGTTGCGGCCCTACCGGAAAATGCTTCGCAGGCTGGCGCGGCGGCGCCACGTGGGCGCCGGTGGCTCCGAGGCTGACGGCCGCCGCAAAGCCCGCAGCCCCACGGGCTGTGGGGCCACGCGAGCGGCTGCCAAAGAGCTTTCCAACGAGGCACGGCTTTCCCTCCCTGCTCTTCGGGCGTGGGAGCTGTCGCCAGAGCCGCGGCCCTACCGGAAAATGCTTCGCAGGCTGGCGCGGCTGTACCAGGTGGGCGCCGGTGGCGCCGAGGCTGACGGCCGCCGCAAAGCCCGCAGCCCCACGGGCTGTGGGGCCACGCGAGCGGCTGCCAAAGAGCTTTCCAACGAGGCACGGCTTTCCCTCCTGGGTCTTCGGGCATGGGAGCTGTCGCCAGATTCGCGTCCCTACCGCAAAAAGCTCTGCATACTTGCGCGGCGGCGCCACATGGGCACCGTTGGCGGAGAGGCTGACGGCCGCCGCAAAGCCCGCAGCCCCACGGGCTGTGGGGCCACGCGAGCGGCTGCCAAAGAGCTTTCCAACGAGGCACGGCTTTCCCTCCTGGCTCTTCGGGCTTGGGAGTTGTCGTCAGAGCCGCAGCCCTACCGGAAAATGCTTCGCAAGCTGGCGCGGCAGCGCCACGTGGGCACCGTTGGCGGCGAGGCTGACGGCCGCCGCAAAGCCCGCAGCCACACGGGCTGTTTCGCCAGGCGAGCGGCTGCCAAAGAGCTTTCCAACGAGGCACGGCTTTCCCTCCTGGCTCTTCGGGCTTGGGAGCTGTCGTCAGAGCCGCAGCCCTACCGGAAAATGCTTCGCAGACTGGTGCGGCGGCGCCACGTGGGCGCCGGTGTCGCCGAGGCTGACGGCCGCCGCAAAGCCCGCAGCCCCACGGGCTGTGGGGCAACGCGAGAGGCTGCCAAAGAGCTTTCCAACGAGGCATGGCTTTCCCTCCTGGCTCTTCGGGCATGGGAGCTGTCGCCAGAGACGCGGCCCTACCGGAAAATGCTTCGTAGGCTGGCGCGGCTGTAGCTGGTGGGCGCCGGTGGCGCTGAGGCTGACGGCCGCCGCAAAGCCCGCAGCCCCACAGGCTGTTTCGCCAAACGAGCGGCTGCCAAAGAGCTTTCCAACGAGGCACGGCTTTCCCTCCTGGCTCTTCGGGCTTGGGAGCTGTCGTCAGAGCCGCGGCCCTACCGGACAATGCTTCGCAGGCTGGCGCAGCGGCGCCACGTGGGCACCGTTGGCGGCGAGGCTGACGGCCGCCGCAAAGCCCGCAGCCACACGGGCTGTTTTGCCAGGCGAGCGGCTGCCAAAGAGCTTTCCAACGAGGCACGGCTTTCCCTCCTGGCTCTTCAGGCGTGGGAGCTGTCGCCAGAGTCGCGGCCCTACAGGAAAATGCTTCGCAGGCTGGCGCGGCTGCACCTGGTAAGCGTCGGTGGCGGGGAGGCTGACGGCCGCCGCAAAGCCCGCAGCCCCACGGGCTGTGGGGCCACGCGAGCGGCTGCCAAAGAGCTTTCCAACGAGGCACGGCTTTCCCTCCTGGCTCTTCGTGCTTGGGAGCTGTCGCCAGAGTTGCGGCCCTACCGGAAAATGCTTCGCAGGCTGGTGGGGCGGCGCCACGTGGGCGCCGGTGGCTCCGAGGCTGACAACCGCCGCAAAGCCCGCAGCCCCACGGGCTGTGGGGCCACGCGAGCGGCTGCCAAAGAGCTTTCCAACGAGGCACGGCTTTCCCTCCTGGCTCTTCGTGCTTGGGAGCTGTCGCCAGAGCCGCGGCCCTACCGGAAAATGCTTCGCAGCGTGGTGCGGCGGTACCACGTGGGCGCCGGTGGCGCCGAGGCTGACGGCCGCCGCAAAGCCCGCAGCCCCACGGGCTGTGGGGCCACGCGAGCGGCTGCCAAAGAGCTTTCCAGCGAGGCACGGCTTTCCCTCCCTGC
Source organism: Chroicocephalus ridibundus (assembly GCF_963924245.1). Taxonomy (NCBI): domain Eukaryota; kingdom Metazoa; phylum Chordata; class Aves; order Charadriiformes; family Laridae; genus Chroicocephalus; species Chroicocephalus ridibundus. The sequence continues at coordinate 380,975 of NW_026961196.1, forward strand.
TCTTCGGGCGTGGGAGCTGTCGCCAGAGCCGCGGCCCTACCGGAAAATGCTTCGCAGGCTGGCGGGGCGGCGCCAGCTGGGCGCCGGTGGCGGGGAGGCTGACGGTCGCCGCAAAGCCCGCAGCCACACGGGCTGTGGGGCCACGCGAGCGGCTGCCAAAGAGCTTTCCAGCGAGGCATGGCTTTCCCTCCTGGCTCTTCCGGCGTGGGAGCTGTCGCCAGAGCCGCGGCCCTACCGGAAAATGGTGTGGAGGCTGGCGCGGCGGCACCACCTCGGGCTGCGGGCTTTCCTGCTGCCTTCAGAGTCTCACAGCCACCCTTTCCCACTTGGCACCACGCCAGCCTCTAGCATTTCTATTATTAAGTCAAGACAGTGTACGACTTAACATCATACAGAGCGCTACACATCAATACATGCTCAAATTAAGCATAGCCACTGGAAAAATTGGCAATACAGTGCCATCGTATGTTACCAAGTGTCACATCTCATTGAAGACAATGACAGAGCGATGCAACGTCAAGCGTAACACAGTACTGGGCCGTGCGAGGCAATACGCCGTCACAGAATCAGCAATAGAGAAATTCACAACGGAGTGCGGTCTTACGATAGAATCTCTAAAGCCACCGTTAAGCCAGTGACAGGCGGTACAATGCCACACGTTACAGTATACAGGGCAGTACAACCCGATTCGCAGACAAATAAATTAGAGCAAATTACAAGACTCCCAATACAGTACAGTACAATGCCAGACCGTCTCAGATGTCGGTCAAGACAATGCCAGGGCAATGCAGTGCAAGACATAACGTTATACAGGTCAGTACAAGGCAATACGCAGTCAAATGAAGAACAGTAAACTACAATACCCAAACCACACTGGCAAACAATGGCAAACAATCCCACATGTCGGTCGAGACAATGACAACGCGAGACAGAACACCGTGCAGGGCAGCGCAAGGCCGTACACAGTCAAATAGAGAACAGCTGACCAGAAAACCCGCACTACGCTGCCGTACGATCTCAAAACATCTCGGATGGCAGTCAAGGCAATTACAGGGCAAGACAAAGCACTACGTCGCAGTACACAAGGCAGTACAAGGCAATACTCAGTCAAATAAATAACACAGTCACAAAATTCACAGTGCAGTGAATTCACATGGGTCAGATGGCAACCAAAAGAAGGACAGGGCAATACAAGGCGAGAGGTAACCCAATACGGGGCCGGACAAGGCAATATGCAGTTGTGGCGGGTGGAGCGATTCACTTCAGTCCTGAGAGAAGTAGAGAAACATTTAGAAACATCAACACAGTGTTTCGACAAAGGCAGCAGTGAACGTAACATCCCTTTACCAGGTTCCGTGGCCACGTACCCCAGATCATTTATTGCACAGGGGCCAGGGTCAGACGAGCTGTTAGGGAGACCCTCCCGTCGAGCCACAACCCCCTTGCTTTCTAAACTCCTTCTTGAAGAGCAGTCTAAGTGCGGCTGGATCCAATTCCTAGCCCTGGACTTGGGCACCGGTTCACCTCTAAAGGATTGTATCCGCGCCATCAACCCTTTATATCACTGAGCTAAGGCTACGAGGTTTAGCGTGGTATTAGTCACTTACCGAGACTCTGTTGCGGCAAGGGATCTCTCAGCCTTGAGGAGCAGAACCTGAAGCAAGCGTCCCCGCTCAAGGGCACATCCTGGTGCTATGACAGACTATGACAGGCAATACTATGACAGGGCAATACAATGCGAGACGTAACTTTACACAGGGCAGTACAAGGCCAATACACAGTCAAATAGGGAATGACCGATCACAAAATTGATGCACGGTCAAATAGAGTACAACAGCCTAAGAAGCCCTCAATACAGTGCCTGTCAACGCCAGAATACATCAGATGGCTCGCAGCACGGTGAGAGGGCAATACGACGCAAGACTCAGGAAAATACAGGGCAGTACAAAGCAATACGTAGTCAAATATAGAACAGCCGATCAAAAACACCCTCAGTTCGGTGCGGTACAACCCCAGAGAGTGTAAAAGGACAGTTAAGACTATTTCATGGCAACACAACGCACAATGTAACACAATACAGGTTGCTACAACACGATACAGAATAATATAGGAAACAACCCATCAAAACGCCACAATACGGTGCAGTACGATCCCACACGGTCTCGGGTGGCAGTCAAAACAACTATAGGGCGACACGATCCAAGATGCAACATTACACGACAGAGCAGAACTGAAGACGCAGTCAACTAAATACCAACCAATTAGAAGAACCGCAATACAGTGCGGGAGAAAACAAAAATAAATGGAGATGCCAGTCAAGACAATGACAGAGCAATACAAGGCAAGAAATAACGCAATACAGGGCAGTACAGTGAAATACACGGTCAAATAAATAACTGATTAAGTATCCCGCAATACCGTGCGATGCAATGCCAAAACGCGTGAGACAGCAGTCGAGGCAGTGACAGAGCTATACAATGGAAGACGTAACAATGCAGGGCTGTACAACACCAAAATGTATCAGATGGCACTCAGAACAATAACATGGCGATACAATGCAAGCCGCAACACAATACAAGGTGGTAACAAGGCAATACACGGTCAAACACAGACTAACGAATAAAACCTGCACAATACGGATCGCTGCAATCCCAGAACATCTAAAGTGACAGTGAACGGAATGACGGGGCAGTACAATGCAAGATACAACACTAGACAGGGCAATACGCATTCAAATAACGCACAACCGATTAAAAAACCCACAATACACACCAGTACAATGCCGGAACAGATCAGATGGCAGTCCGGGCAAATAGAGGACAATACAATGCCAAACGTGACGCCATACAGGGCCGGACAAGGCAATACGCAGTTGTGGCAGGCCGAGCGGCTAACTTCGCTTCTAAGAGAGAAGCGGTGAAACATTCAGAAACATCAACACAGTGATTCTCCAAAGGCAGCAGCGCATGTGACGGCGCTTTACCAGATTCCATATGGCCACGCACCCCGGATTATTTACTGCCTAGGGGCCAGGGTCAGACAAGCTGTCAGGGAGACCCTCCCGTTGAGTCACGAGGCTCGGAAAGGACCCCCTTGCTTTCTAAACTCCTTCTCCGAGAGGAGTCTAGGTGCGGCTGGATCCAATTCCTAGCCCCGGACTTAGGCAACGGTTCACCTCTAAAGGATCGTATCTGCGCCATCGACCCTTTATATCACTGAGCTAAGGCTACAAGGTTTTGTATGCTATTAGTCACTTACTGAGAATCTGTTGCGGCAAGGCATCTCTATCTCGAGGAGCAGAACCTTAATTGAGCGTCCCTGCTCAAGGGGAGATCCTGGCACGGAGGCCCCTGCCATGCAGAAGTCAAAAGGCTCTTGGGCTGTCCGCTATTTATGGGGTAAGCTAATTGACTTATAGTCACATCAGCACAGGAACAAAATATCTAGGTCCCCACTGTGTTGCCAACCATCCCCCAACTTCAAGTACCACTCAGAACAACTCCATGGATGATTGGGGCGCCAAAACGAAGGGGCGCCCACACCACCCCAGCAGTCAAATAAGGAACAACCAATGGAACTTTCACAATAAATAAGTACAATCCCAGACAGTCCAAAGTAACAGCCAAGACAACGACAGACCAATACAGTGCAAGACCTAACATCACACAGAGCAGTAAAAGGCAACGCGCAGCCAAGTCAAGAACAGTTAAAATACCCATAATCCAGTGCAGCACTATGACACTGTCCCAAAACGCAGTCAAAACAATGACAGAGTAATGCAACACGAGCCGTAACATAATACAGGGCAGCACAAAGCAATACACAGTCACACAAAGAACAGCCAATTACAAAACCCACAACAGAACGCCCTACGATCTCAGGAAGTCTCAGAGGGCAGTCACGGCAAATACAGGGCAATACGGTGCAAGATAACACAATACAGGCCACTGCCAGCCAATACTCAGTCAAATAAATAACAGACAGTCAAAAAATTCACAATGCAGTGCACTACTATGACACCATGGGTCAGGTGGCAATCATGACAACGATAGGGCAATACAAGGCAAGACGTAACCCAACACGGGGCCGGACAAGGCAATATGCAGTTGTGGCAGGTGGAGCCATTCACTTCACTCCTAAGAGAAAAGTAGAGAAACATTCAGAAACATCAACACAGTGATTCTCCAAAGGCAGCAGTGCGCATGACGGCGCTTTATCAGGTTCCGTGGCCACGGACCCTGGATTATTTCCTGCCTAGGGGCCAGGGTCAGACGAGCTGTCAGGGAGACCCTCCCGTTGAGTCACGAGGCTCGGAAAGGACCCCCTTGCTTTCTAAACTCCTTCTCGGAGAGGAGTCTAGGTGCGGCTGGATCCAATTCCTAGCTCGGAGAGGACCCCCTTGCTTTCTAAACTCCTTCTCGGAGAGGAGTCTAGGTGCGGCTGGATCCAATTCCTAGCCCCGGACTTGGGCAACGGTTCACCTCTAAAGGATTATGTCTGTGCCGTCAACCCTTTACATGGCTCATAAAAAACAGCTGATGAAGGAAGTGACAATATGGTGGCCTACAACGGCAGAATAGATCAGATGACAATCAAGACAACAACAGAGCAATACAATGGAAGACGTAACACCACACGGGGCCGGACAAGGCAATACACAGCCACATCAGAACCCATGAGAGACATCAAACTACAGTCCAGACCTAGGACAGATTCTCTAACGTGACCGTCAAGACGACAGGGCAATGCAATGCAAGATGTAACACAGGCCATATGCAGTTGTGGCGGGCGCAATGATAAAATTCACTCCTAAGAGAGAGGTAGAGAAACATTAACAAACATAACAGTGATTCACTAAAGGTAGCAGCGCACGTGATGGCACTTTACCAGGTTCCATATGGCCACGCACCCCGGGTCATTTACTGCCTCAGGGCCAGGGTCTGACACGCTGTCTGGGAGACCCTCCCGTTGAGTCACGAGGCTCGGAAAGGACCCCCTTGCTTTCTAAACTCCTTCTCCGAGAGGAGTCTAGGTGCGGCTGGATCCCATCCTCGCCCCGGACTTGGGCAACGGTTCACCTCTAAAGGATCATATCTGCGTGATCAAACCCTTCGTATCGCTCAGCTAAGATGGCAAAGTCTGGCATGCTGTTAGTCACTTACCCAGAATCTGTTGCGGCAAGGCTTCTCTCAACCTAGAGGAGCAGAACCTTAAGTGAGTGTCCCCGGGAAACGCTGGCAAACAGGCCGCTGCCTTGCAAGGAAGCTCAAAGGGCTCTTGGTCTGTCCGCTAGGTCTATAGCAAGCTAACTGACTCACAGTGTCTTGACTCTGGTGCCAGCCACCCCACAAAGTTCAAGTGCCACTCGTAGCGACTCCTGCTGGTCGTTATAGCTCGAGCAGCAGCCTGGAGGAAAAAGGGGGGTGACATCGCAACAGCGGTCAAATACAGAACAACCGGTTAAAAATTGCACAATACTGTGCCAGAGACTCTAAAATAACTGGCAAGACAACGACAGGGCAACCCCATGCAAGATCTAACCTTACACAGGGCAGTACAAGGCAACATACAATCAAATGCAGAGCAGACAATGAAAGAATTGACGGTACGGTGCCATACAACGGTAGAATATATCAGATGTCGGTCACCACAATGACAGAGCAATACAAGGCAAGACGTAACGCGATACGGGGCCCTACCAGGCGACACAGTCAAGGAAACAACAACCCATGAAAGAATTCACAATACAGCGCGGTCCTAGGACGGAACGTGTAAAATGACCGTCGAGACAGTGACAGGGCAATACAATGCAAGACACAACACCATACCAGGTGGTAACAAGGCAACATGCAGCCAAACGAAGAACAACCGATTAAGAAACCCAGCATACGTTCAACTGTAATACCAGAAAACATCAGAAGGCAGTCAAGACAACGACAGCACACTATAACATGAGAAGTAACACAATACACAGCAGTACAAGGCATTACACAGTCAAATAAAGAAGAACCGATTAAAAACCACACAATACAGTGCGGTGCGATGCCAGAGTGGATCAGAAGGCAGTCGAGACTATGACGGGGCAATATAATGCAAGATGTTACACAATACAGGGCGGTACAAGGCATTAGAAAGCCAGATGAAGAACAACCGATTAAAAAACCCGCAATACAGCGTGGTACGAGGCCCGAACAGATCAGAAGGCAGTCAAGGCTACGACGGGGCAATATAACACGAGACATAACGCAATAGAGGGCGGTACAAGGCATTACACAGTCAAAGAACAACCGATTAAAAAAAAAAAAACACGCAACACGGTGTGGTACGATGCCAGAATAGATCACAGAGCAATCAAGAGCGTGACGGGGCAACACGATGCGAAACCGATACTGAGTGAGGCGGAGCAATACTATTTCAAATATACAAGAACATAGTACGGAACCAAATTCTTAAGCGTACGACACAAGACCATCTCAAATGGCAGTCAAGGAAGTTACCGAGCAACGTAATCCCGATTTGCACAAAATGGTACCATCAGGCACCATCACGTCCGTCAACACTAAGTTGTACTGCAATATCCCCCGCATCACACGCGCCGTACCCTTCTGCTCACCTGCTCCGCATGGATTCTGGGTTTGGACTTTGTGGCACACTCTGGTTCTGGCACCTAAAACACCTAAGACACACAATATTACTGTTGAGCTTACGGGAAACCACCACCCCCATGCGCTACCTCTCTGCTACCCAGCTCACCTCCAACGCTCGTCCGGCTCCGGATGCCTGCGGCGCCTGCAAAACCAAAGACAAACACTCCCCTGAGCCGCAATGTAGCACTGGGCTATTAGACGCCAACGTGTCCACAACCGCCTCACTTGCTGGGACTACTCAGTGGGTGCGCAGCATCGCCCCTCTGACCCTGCATGTCACACCAACCGAAGAAACACACGCCGAGATACTGCCCAAAACCCTACCAAATTCCCCATCTCCCACTCCCTCACCTTGCCCGCCCATCCTCCCCCTCCTGGCTCTTCGGGCGTGGGAGCTGTCGCCAGAGCCGCGGCCCTACCGGAAAATGCTTCGCAGCCTGGTGAGGCGGTGACACATGGGCGCCGGTGGCAGCGAGGCTGACGGCCGCCGCAAAGCCCGCAGCCCCACAGGCTGTTTCGCCAGGCGAGCGGCTGCCAAAGAGCTTTCCAACGAGGCACGGCTTTCCCTCCTCGCTCTTCGGGCGTGGGAGCTGTCGCCAGAGCCGCGGCCCTACAGGAAAATGCTTCGCAGGCTGGCGCGGCTGCACCTGGTGGGCGCCGGTGGCGGGGAGGCTGACGGCCGCCACAAAGCCCGCAGCCCCACGGGCTGTGGGGCCACGCGAGCGGCTGCCAAAGAGCTTTCCAACGAGGCACGGCTTTCTCTCCTGGCTCTTCGTGCTTGGGAGCTGTCGTCAGAGCCGCGGCCCTACCGGAAAATGCTTCGCAAGCTGGCGCGGCAGCGCCACGTAGGCGCCGGTGGCGGCGAGGCTGACGGCCGCCGCAAAGCCCGCAGCCCCACGGGCTGTTTCGCCAGGCGAGCGGCTGCCAAAGAGCTTTCCAACGAGGCACGGCTTTCCCTCCTGGCTCTTCGTGCTTGGGAGCTGTCGCCAGAGCCGCGGCCCTACCAGAAAATGCTTCGCAGCGTGGCGCGGCGGCGCCACATGGGCGCCGGTGGCGTGGAGGCTGACGGCCGCCGCAAAGCCCGCAGCCCCACGGGCTGTGGGGCCACGCGAGCGGCTGCCAAAGAGCTTTCCAGCGAGGCATGGCTTTCCCTCCTGGCTCTTCCGGCGTGGGAGCTGTCGCCAGAGCCGCGGCCCTACCGGAAAATGGTTTGGAGGCTGGCGCGGCGGCACCACCTCGGGCTGCGGGCTTTCCTGCTGCCTTCAGAGTCTCACAGCCACCCTTTCCCACTTGGCACCACGCCAGCCTCTAGCATTTCTATTATTAAGTCAAGACAGTGTACGACTTAACATCATACAGAGCGCTACACATCAATACATGCTCAAATTAAGCATAGCCACTGGAAAAATTGGCAATACAGTGCCATCGTATGTTACCAAGTGTCACATCTCATTGAAGACAATGACAGAGCGATGCAACGTCAAGCGTAACACAGTACTGGGCCGTGCGAGGCAATACGCCGTCACAGAATCACCCATAGAGAAATTCACAACGGAGTGCGGTCTTACGATAGAATCTCTAAAGCCACCGTTAAGCCAGTGACAGGCGGTACAATGCCACACGTTACAGTATACAGGGCAGTACAACCCGATTCGCAGACAAATAAATTAGAGCAAATTACAAGACTCCCAATACAGTACAGTACAATGCCAGACCGTCTCAGATGTCGGTCAAGACAATGCCAGGGCAATGCAGTGCAAGACATAACGTTATACAGGTCAGTACAAGGCAATACGCAGTCAAATGAAGAACAGTAAACTACAATACCCAAACCACACTGGCAAACAATGGCAAACAATCCCACATGTCGGTCGAGACAATGACAACGCGAGACAGAACACCGTGCAGGGCAGCGCAAGGCCGTACACAGTCAAATAGAGAACAGCTGACCAGAAAACCCGCACTACGCTGCCGTACGATCTCAAAACATCTCGGATGGCAGTCAAGGCAATTACAGGGCAAGACAAAGCACTACGTCGCAGTACACAAGGCAGTACAAGGCAATACTCAGTCAAATAAATAACAGACAGTCACAAAATTCACAGTGCAGTGAATTCACATGGGTCAGATGGCAACCAAAAGAAGGACAGGGCAATACAAGGCGAGAGGTAACCCAATACGGGGCCGGACAAGGCAATATGCAGTTGTGGCGGGTGGAGCGATTCACTTCAGTCCTGAGAGAAGTAGAGAAACATTTAGAAACATCAACACAGTGTTTCGACAAAGGCAGCAGTGAACGTAACATCCCTTTACCAGGTTCCGTGGCCACGTACCCCAGATCATTTATTGCACAGGGGCCAGGGTCAGACGAGCTGTTAGGGAGACCCTCCCGTCGAGCCACAACCCCCTTGCTTTCTAAACTCCTTCTTGAAGAGCAGTCTAAGTGCGGCTGGATCCAATTCCTAGCCCTGGACTTGGGCACCGGTTCACCTCTAAAGGATTGTATCCGCGCCATCAACCCTTTATATCACTGAGCTAAGGCTACGAGGTTTAGCGTGGTATTAGTCACTTACCGAGACTCTGTTGCGGCAAGGGATCTCTCAGCCTTGAGGAGCAGAACCTGAAGCAAGCGTCCCCGCTCAAGGGCACATCCTGGTGCTATGACAGACTATGACAGGCAATACTATGACAGGGCAATACAATGCGAGACGTAACTTTACACAGGGCAGTACAAGGCCAATACACAGTCAAATAGGGAATGACCGATCACAAAATTGATGCACGGTCAAATAGAGTACAACAGCCTAAGAAGCCCTCAATACAGTGCCTGTCAACGCCAGAATACATCAGATGGCTCGCAGCACGGTGAGAGGGCAATACGACGCAAGACTCAGGAAAATACAGGGCAGTACAAAGCAATACGTAGTCAAATATAGAACAGCCGATCAAAAACACCCTCAGTTCGGTGCGGTACAACCCCAGAGAGTGTAAAAGGACAGTTAAGACTATTTCATGGCAACACAACGCACAATGTAACACAATACAGGTTGCTACAACACGATACAGAATAATATAGGAAACAACCCATCAAAACGCCACAATACGGTGCAGTACGATCCCACACGGTCTCGGGTGGCAGTCAAAACAACTATAGGGCGACACGATCCAAGATGCAACATTACACGACAGAGCAGAACTGAAGACGCAGTCAACTAAATACCAACCAATTAGAAGAACCGCAATACAGTGCGGGAGAAAACAAAAATAAATGGAGATGCCAGTCAAGACAATGACAGAGCAATACAAGGCAAGAAATAACGCAATACAGGGCAGTACAGTGAAATACACGGTCAAATAAATAACTGATTAAGTATCCCGCAATACCGTGCGATGCAATGCCAAAACGCGTGAGACAGCAGTCGAGGCAGTGACAGAGCTATACAATGGAAGACGTAACAATGCAGGGCTGTACAACACCAAAATGTATCAGATGGCACTCAGAACAATAACATGGCGATACAATGCAAGCCGCAACACAATACAAGGTGGTAACAAGGCAATACACGGTCAAACACAGACTAACGAATAAAACCTGCACAATACGGATCGCTGCAATCCCAGAACATCTAAAGTGACAGTGAACGGAATGACGGGGCAGTACAATGCAAGATACAACACTAGACAGGGCAATACGCATTCAAATAACGCACAACCGATTAAAAAACCCACAATACACACCAGTACAATGCCGGAACAGATCAGATGGCAGTCCGGGCAAATAGAGGACAATACAATGCCAAACGTGATGCCATACAGGGCCGGACAAGGCAATACGCAGTTGTGGCAGGCCGAGCGGCTAACTTCGCTTCTAAGAGAGAAGCGGTGAAACATTCAGAAACATCAACACAGTGATTCTCCAAAGGCAGCAGCGCATGTGACGGCGCTTTACCAGATTCCATATGGCCACGCACCCCGGATTATTTACTGCCTAGGGGCCAGGGTCAGACAAGCTGTCAGGGAGACCCTCCCGTTGAGTCACGAGGCTCGGAAAGGACCCCCTTGCTTTCTAAACTCCTTCTCGGAGAGGAGTCTAGGTGCGGCTGGATCCAATTCCTAGCCCCGGACTTAGGCAACGGTTCACCTCTAAAGGATTGTATCTGCGCCATCGACCCTTTATATCACTGAGCTAAGGCTACAAGGTTTTGTATGCTATTAGTCACTTACTGAGAATCTGTTGCGGCAAGGCATCTCTATCTCGAGGAGCAGAACCTTAATTGAGCGTCCCTGCTCAAGGGGAGATCCTGGCACGGAGGCCCCTGCCATGCAGAAGTCAAAAGGCTCTTGGGCTGTCCGCTATTTATGGGGTAAGCTAATTGACTTATAGTCACATCAGCACAGGAACAAAATATCTAGGTCCCCACTGTGTTGCCAACCATCCCCCAACTTCAAGTACCACTCAGAACAACTCCATGGATGATTGGGGCGCCAAAACGAAGGGGCGCCCGCACCACCCCAGCAGTCAAATAAGGAACAACCAATGGAACTTTCACAATAAATAAGTACAATCCCAGACAGTCCAAAGTAACAGCCAAGACAACGACAGACCAATACAGTGCAAGACCTAACATCACACAGAGCAGTAAAAGGCAACGCGCAGCCAAGTCAAGAACAGTTAAAATACCCATAATCCAGTGCAGCACTATGACACTGTCCCAAAACGCAGTCAAAACAATGACAGAGTAATGCAACACGAGCTGTAACACAATACAGGGCAGCACAAAGCAATACACAGTCACACAAAGAACAGCCAATTACAAAACCCACAACAGAACGCCCTACGATCTCAGGAAGTCTCAGAGGGCAGTCACGGCAAATACAGGGCAATACGGTGCAAGATAACACAATACAGGCCACTGCCAGCCAATACTCAGTCAAATAAATAACAGACAGTCAAAAAATTCACAATGCAGTGCACTACTATGACACCATGGGTCAGGTGGCAATCATGACAACGATAGGGCAATACAAGGCAAGACGTAACCCAACACGGGGCCGGACAAGGCAATATGCAGTTGTGGCAGGTGGAGCCATTCACTTCACTCCTAAGAGAAAAGTAGAGAAACATTCAGAAACATCAACACAGTGATTCTCCAAAGGCAGCAGTGCGCATGACGGCGCTTTATCAGGTTCCGTGGCCACGGACCCTGGATTATTTCCTGCCTAGGGGCCAGGGTCAGACGAGCTGTCAGGGAGACCCTCCCGTTGAGTCACGAGGCTCGGAAAGGACCCCCTTGCTTTCCAAACTCCTTCTCGGAGAGGAGTCTAGGTGCGGCTGGATCCAATTCCTAGCTCGGAGAGGACCCCCTTGCTTTCTAAACTCCTTCTCGGAGAGGAGTCTAGGTGCCGCTGGATCCAATTCCTAGCCCCGGACTTGGGCAACGGTTCACCTCTAAAGGATTATGTCTGTGCCGTCAACCCTTTACATGGCTCATAAAAAACAGCTGATGAAGGAAGTGACAATATGGTGGCCTACAACGGCAGAATAGATCAGATGACAATCAAGACAACAACAGAGCAATACAATGGAAGACGTAACACCACACGGGGCCGGACAAGGCAATACACAGCCACATCAGAACCCATGAGAGACATCAAACTACAGTCCAGACCTAGGACAGATTCTCTAACGTGACCGTCAAGACGACAGGGCAATGCAATGCAAGATGTAACACAGGCCATATGCAGTTGTGGCGGGCGCAATGATAAAATTCACTCCTAAGAGAGAGGTAGAGAAACATTAACAAACATAACTTGTTTGTTTGTTCACTTTGATTCACTAAAGGTAGCAGCGCACGTGATGGCACTTTACCAGGTTCCATATGGCCACGCACCCCGGGTCATTTACTGCCTCAGGGCCAGGGTCTGACACGCTGTCTGGGAGACCCTCCCGTTGAGTCACGAGGCTCGGAAAGGACCCCCTTGCTTTCTAAACTCCTTCTCCGAGAGGAGTCTAGGTGCGGCTGGATCCCATCCTCGCCCCGGACTTGGGCAACGGTTCACCTCTAAAGGATCATATCTGCGTGATCAAACCCTTCGTATCGCTCAGCTAAGATGGCAAAGTCTGGCATGCTGTTAGTCACTTACCCAGAATCTGTTGCGGCAAGGCTTCTCTCAACCTAGAGGAGCAGAACCTTAAGTGAGTGTCCCCGGGAAACGCTGGCAAACAGGCCGCTGCCTTGCAAGGAAGCTCAAAGGGCTCTTGGTCTGTCCGCTAGGTCTATAGCAAGCTAACTGACTCACAGTGTCTTGACTCTGGTGCCAGCCACCCCACAAAGTTCAAGTGCCACTCGTAGCGACTCCTGCTGGTCGTTATAGCTCGAGCAGCAGCCTGGAGGAAAAAGGGGGGTGACATCGCAACAGCGGTCAAATACAGAACAACCGGTTAAAAATTGCACAATACTGTGCCAGAGACTCTAAAATAACTGGCAAGACAACGACAGGGCAACACCATGCAAGATCTAACCTTACACAGGGCAGTACAAGGCAACATACAATCAAATGCAGAGCAGACAATGAAAGAATTGACGGTACGGTGCCATACAACGGTAGAATATATCAGATGTCGGTCACCACAATGACAGAGCAATACAAGGCAAGACGTAACGCGATACGGGGCCCTACCAGGCGACACAGTCAAGGAAACAACAACCCATGAAAGAATTCACAATACAGCGCGGTCCTAGGACGGAACGTGTAAAATGACCGTCGAGACAGTGACAGGGCAATACAATGCAAGACACAACACCATACCAGGTGGTAACAAGGCAACATGCAGCCAAACGAAGAACAACCGATTAAGAAACCCAGCATACGTTCAACTGTAATACCAGAAAACATCAGAAGGCAGTCAAGACAACGACAGCACACTATAACATGAGAAGTAACACAATACACAGCAGTACAAGGCATTACACAGTCAAATAAAGAAGAACCGATTAAAAACCACACAATACAGTGCGGTGCGATGCCAGAGTGGATCAGAAGGCAGTCGAGACTATGACGGGGCAATATAATGCAAGATGTTACACAATACAGGGCGGTACAAGGCATTAGAAAGCCAGATGAAGAACAACCGATTAAAAAACCCGCAATACAGCGTGGTACGAGGCCCGAACAGATCAGAAGGCAGTCAAGGCTACGACGGGGCAATATAACACGAGACATAACGCAATAGAGGGCGGTACAAGGCATTACACAGTCAAAGAACAACCGATTAAAAAAAAAAAAACACGCAACACGGTGTGGTACGATGCCAGAATAGAACACAGAGCAATCAAGAGCGTGACGGGGCAACACGATGCGAAACCGATACTGAGTGAGGCGGAGCAATACTATTTCAAATATACAAGAACATAGTACGGAACCAAATTCTTAAGCGTACGACACAAGACCATCTCAAATGGCAGTCAAGGAAGTTACCGAGCAACGTAATCCCGATTTGCACAAAATGGTGCCATCAGGCACCATCACGTCCATCAACACTAAGTTGTACTGCAACTGTACCCCGCATCACACGCGCCGTACCCTTCTGCTCACCTGCTCCGCATGGATTCTGGGTTTGGACTTTGTGGCACACTCTGGTTCTGGCACCTAAAACACCTAAGACACACAATATTACTGTTGAGCTTACGGGAAACCACCACCCCCATGCGCTACCTCTCTGCTACCCAGCTCACCTCCAACGCTCGTCCGGCTCCGGATGCCTGCGGCGCCTGCAAAACCAAAGACAAACACTCCCCTGAGCCGCAATGTAGCACTGGGCTATTAGACGCCAACGTGTCCACAACCGCCTCACTTGCTGGGACTACTCAGTGGGTGCGCAGCATCGCCCCTCTGACCCTGCATGTCACACCAACCGAAGAAACACACGCCGAGATACTGCCCAAAACCCTACCAAATTCCCCATCTCCCACTCCCTCACCTTGCCCGCCCATCCTCCCCCGAGGCGTGCAACCTGAAGGCTCGCAAACCACCCATAAAACCCAACAGACATGGGTTGCTTTAAAACTTGAAAGTTGCTCCCTCTGAGGCAGATGTGATAAGGTCAGCAGCGGCGGGTGGGCTGAAGTGACTGACTCATCCCCATCCCCACATCCCATGTCATTCATTGCTTCAAAACTTCAAATTGGAAAGAACCAATACATACAGTACTCAGAGCCACATCTTCTCTCTAATACCACGTGCTGACTCACCTTCTTACATTGCTCTCCTCTCCTACGCTGCCCCGCCAAGCTTGTCCTGTTGCATCTGCAAGAACGACATCAGAGAAATCACCCTGAGGCAGAGCAATAGTCATAACAACAAAAAGCCTTGCACCTTTTTACAAATACCATCTAAGGTCCAAATACAACCGTACACAAAGAAAATTACAAAAAAAAAATCCGCACCAAAACCAGCTGTACCCTCTTCCACATGAACTCTTCTTCACTGCTGCTGTATTGCCTTTCCAACATGCCTCTGCTCTTCCCAAACAAAACAGAAGAGGTGTCTACACAGCCTCCCAAAGGCTACCCTGAGACAACTCTAACACCTTTGCCCCGATCTACTGGGATTCATGTACTACATATAGACTCTCCACAGGATTCCGCCCACCCTGGACACTACGTGCCCAGGCAGGGCAGCCCCGAGCCAAACACTCACGGTTACGGACAGACACTACACGGAACGCTACGAACGACACGCCTCAAAGATGAGAGAAACCTCTCAGCAAGAAAGATGACACGGGGACCAAAGTCACCGTCGTGCAAGAAAATCTGTGGGATCGTGATGATGTCAACATGAAGACGCTCTACGGAACCCCCTGAAGCAAACTGTAGAACGTGATGGTACGTAATAAGAATGGACTGTCGAGCCCGCTAAGATGGACGTGCAGGAAGTCTGGCTTCAAGACCTAAGAACGTAACGACGCAGGGAAGAACTCCCAGACGTGGAAGTGGGCCGTCCAGAAACTTCCGAGAGGCAAGATTGATGCACGCTTTAAGATGCTAACGCAAGAAAAGCATCAGATGAATGGTGCTACGCCCACAGGCCCAAGCATTCGAGACCCTAAGGATGACGCCCAGGGCCCCACGTCGTGCTCCTGGAGCTCAAAGATGACCTCGAGACCCAAGAAGGGGCGAAGATACACAACACAGACCACATGAACGACATGACAACACGCACGGGCTGGAACTGCCCTGCCCGGGACACGCTAGCGTCACACTGAGCAGTAAGCAACATCCTTTACCTTCCTAAATATGACTGTGCCCCGGGACAGCCCTCGCCACTACGCTAACGTCAAAGACCCCATTTTGCAATTGTCCACCTCGGCCCCTCTCCGGCGCCTGACTGTCAACTTAGCTTTTGGAGGGCCAGCCATCTGAATCCTTCTTCGATGCGGTCCGCAAAAACCAGCCATCCGATACATTTCCGCAGTCACCAGGTTCCTCCTCTTCCTCTGCAAAAGGAAAATAAAACATAATCCCAGAGGCCGCCACAGCACCAGCAATAAGCATCCTGAGAGGAGATGCCAACCTCTTCGACGACACGCTCAGCCTCCCGAATGCCGTGGCGTTCTGCTTGCCCGCTCTGCGCCGATTCCGGAGTCCGAGGCTGCAATGATAGTTATTCACAGCACCTAAGAGACCAAGAAACACAACATTACCACTGCGCTTCTGCCAAACCGCCACACCATCAACTCCTATCTTCTGTCTTCATTCACATGAAAAAAAAAGTACCCAATTGTATTCATAGAGGCGCCAGTCACATCTTCCCTCTAATGCCACATGCCGAGCCACCTCCGTACAGCGCTCCTCTCGGCTCCCCTACGTCACCCTGCACATCTCATCTCTCGGCATCTAAAAAGAGAAAAAAAAAAAATCCAACATTACGCCGATGCAGAGCGATAGCTTAATTCCAAAGGTCTTGTTTCTACTTCGGAACACTGTTCAATTAGATCCAACTACAGCCTGCCATCAAAAAAAAAAAAACACAGAAAAAGCCCACAAACATTACACCCCACACAAAGCAGCCTGAACATCTTTGAGATACTGTGTCCTTCACTGACTGTGAACAGCCTCTCCGACTTGGCTCTGCTTATGCCAACACCCACTAATAAAACACCCACGCACCCAACCTACTGAGAGCAAATTAATTCCAGATGACTACCCAACCTTTGCCTCGGTCGCCACAGATCCACATATTAACTGTAGACTCTCGTCACTATTCTGCCTGCCCTGGACTCTACACACCCGGGCAGGGGGGCTCCGAGCCAGACACACACACAAGCACAGACCAACACTACACAAAACGCTAAAAACAACGCATCTCAAGGATGAGAGAAAACTCTCAGCAAGAAGGATGACACCCAGACGGAAGTCACCGTCGGGCAAGACGACCTGGAGACCGTGGTGGTGATGTGAAGAGGCTCTATGGAAGCCCCTGAAACAGAGTGTAGGACATCATCATCTGTGATAAGAAGGGACTGTCAAGACTGATAAGATGTATGCGGGGGAAGCCTGGCTTCAAGACCTAAGAACATAATGACATAGGGAAGAAGTCCCAGTTGTAGACGCGGGCCATCCGGAAACTTCCAAGACGCAAGACCAATGCAAGCTTTAAGCTTCTAACGCAAGACGACCAGCAGCCGAATGGTGCTATGCCCATGGGTGCAGGCGTTCGAGACCCTAGGGATGGCGCCTGAGGCGCCATGCCGTGCTCCTGGAGCTTAAAGACGACCTCGAGACCCAAGAAAGGTCTAAGACACAGAACACGGACCACACGAAAGACAACAACACACACAGGCTGGAACCACCCTGCCCGGGAATGCCGAACAGTAAGCCGCATCCCTTACGTGCCTAAAGGAGACTGCCCTCCAGGACAAACCTCTCCCCTACGCCAACTTCAAAGACACCTTTTTGCAATTCTCAACCTCGTCCCCTCTCGAGCGCCAGTCTCTCAACTTAGCTTTTGGAGGGCCAGGGGTCCGAATCCATCCTTGAGGCAGTCCACAGAAAACAGCCATCCAGTACGTTCCTGTGGTCACCAGCTTCCTCCTCTTCCTCTGCAAAAGGAAAAGAAAAAAAAAAGTTATCCCAAAAGCAGCCACAGCACCAGCAATAAGCATCCTGAGAGGAGATGCCGACCTCTTCCACAACACCCTCAGCCTCATGAACACCGAGGCATTCTGCTCGCCCGCTCAGCGCCAATTCCAGAGTCTGACGCTGCGGCAACAGTTATTCACGGCACCTAAGATACCAAGAAACACAGCATTACCACTGCGCTACTGCCAAACCACCAGTCCCGTGCTCCTCCTCGATACTATCTGGCTCGCCTCAAATGCGAGAGCCTAGAGCACACCAGGCTCCGACGACACCCGAACCCATCTGCAAAACCTGTCCAAGAAGGACTCATGAACCCGGCTACCTTTTCTAGCCCTCCCCCAGTGCCAAAACTTTAGAAACCCCTTCTCTTCTCCCTGAGCTGCCAGGGAAGGAGCCCCACTTCTTCCCCATAGATCCCACCCTTTATTTGCCAGCCCGAACACCCGGCGTTGGACACTTCTTGAGAGCCACTCTTCCCAGCCTCTCCCTGCGTCCCACCACCACCTCCTATCTTCTGTCTTCCCACGGACTCTGGGCTCTGCTGCAGACCCACAGAGTCAGTGAAGCCCTGATCTGACCTATACCAGGGGCCTGCCACAAGCCGCAAAGGCTCCAGGGACACGGCAAAACCCTGAGCACGGTGGGGGAAGGTGACAAGGCACCCCACATCCTGAAATACGTTATGCTTTATGGCCCTGCTGCTTTCCTGAGAAATGTGGAAACTCCATCTACAGCTGCAGACAAGGTGCTCACCCAGTCCCTGCAAAGTAATCTCATCATCTGCCCGATTGAGACAAATTCTATTGGCATCTTATCTGGGATACAGCAAAGCTAGTGGGGGAAAAAAAAAACCCACAAACAAGAAAGTTCCGTCTTCAATACAGTCAGGGATTCCAGGAAAATGCGCCACGCCTGGAAGAGAGAAAACCATACCCTTAAACTATCTCACCGCCCCCTAAGACTCATTACCAGGCGACTCACCTGAAAAACCACAAGGAAGAGAACCGGCACATGAGGCCGCTCTCTACTATACACGCTGCCAAACCTCACCTGGTCCTGAAGGTCTTGCCACCTCCAGCTTCTTACCTGCTATTCTCTAAATGGGATAACATCTCCACCCAAGGAGCTGAGCCGCCTCCAAAGCTGCAATCGACTGAAGGACAGGCAGAGCTCTGACCCTGGAGACACCTGGCAGCAGAACGAGCTGCCCCAGCAGAGGCTGTGGGTTATATACCCCGGGCCCCGCCCAACGCCCTTCCCACCAGCACCTGGGAAAGGGCCTGGCTGACCTCCACAAGGCATAGAGCCTGCCAGAGGAAAAGCTGCTCCTTTCCTCACAGGCCTGAGAAGTACAGCATGCAAAACACCAAAACGGAGAAAGCGACCCTTAGAGGAACGGACAATATGTGCTCTTTTATTACAACTACATCAACTGTGTCAGCAACAGGGCCCGGTAGGTAAGTAAACTTAATTAAACTTCTGCAGGGCGTAGACATAAAGAGAAAGACATCATCCTAACCTAAATAGGCCAGAAGATCATGAAGCACAATAACAATATTTTTATCAAGACTCAATGTGCTTTAGTTTCCTTGTAAAAGAAACCCCACAACGAGTCATACAGCATTTCTAGCAAGACGACGCATATTATCCGACTTCTGCCAGAACTGTGTTCTGGATCGGACCGACAGACAGAGTGCAAGCAGAGGCTTGTGTGCCGCCTGTAATGCAGTGGCTGAGAAAGAACCAAGGCTTGGGGCCGCCGCTCTCCTCGGCCGAGTCTGCTCCGGTGCCCTGTCTGTCATCATTGCTGTTGTGCCTTAGGCCATGCAGTAAAACAAGTGACACATGCTCCCTTTTAACTTCTCTCCTGAGGCAGAAAAGAACAAGAGAGAGAGACTTAGGGACTGAAAGATAAACTGAACTGTAATGAAATCTTAACAGCAAAATAATACCAAGAAAAGACAACAGTAACAAGAAAACAATTAAATATATACAGGACATACACAACCCGATACAGAGCTCCCAGGATGACCGCTGCTTCACTGGCAAAGTCCGGAACCAGACTCCGTGACAGTCCGGAACCAGACTCCGGACCTGGTTGCATAAATGCACGGATCGAGGTCAAAGGACAATGAACAGACAGAGGAGTCTTCAGAGGCCAGACAACAGGTACCGACCCCTTTGATCCCTCCGCTTTTATACTGAGCGTGATGAGGATGGGATGGAATACCCTATCAGTCAGATTCGGGTCACCGGTCCCGTCTACTCTTCACTATGGGTACAACCCCTCTACGCTTTTCTGCTTCCAACCCTCCAACAGGGCATATATAAAAGTTAGCTGGGCTGTGCTGTTGTAGGAATAAGTATAAGCAAGAGCCTCTCTGCACGGCATCCCTTCGCATTAAGTGTAAATATAAGTTCTTGGTGCTCTGAAGGCAGATACTACCTGAAAAATACGTCATTATTTTCAGAGAGTTCACTTCATTGGAAGAGACTTACCTGAAAAGTAAAGTGACTGCAAACAACACCAGTTCTGTTGTACCTCAGACCAGCACTTCCACACATGGCTACGTAACCTCACATTCACATGAAAAAAAGAAGAAGTGGCCAAATGTATTCATGGAGCCGCCGGTCACATCTTCCCTTTAAGACCTCGGGCTCAGCCACCTTTGTCCTGCACCCCCATCAGCTCCCCTGTGTATCCCTGGCCACCTCATCTCTCTGCATCTGAAGAAAAAGCAACACACCAACATCAAACATTACCCTAATGCAGAGCAGTAGCTTAATTCCAAAGGTCTTGTTTCTACTTAGGAACCCTGTTCACATAAGTCCAACTACAGCCTGTCATCCAAAGAAGAGACGCCTGCAAACATTACACCCCACACAATGCAGGTTTACCATCTTTGAGATACTGTCCCCTTCACTAGCCATGAACACCCTCTCCAACTTGTCTCCGCTTATGCCAGCGCCCACTAATGAAACACCCGTCCACACAGCCTCTCGAAAGCTAATCAATTCGAGACGACTGAGCAACCTTTGCCTGGGTCTAGACAGATCCTCATATTCAGTACAGACTGCTGTCGTGATTCTGCCTACCCTGGACGCTACACACCCAGGCAGGGCAGCCCCAAGCCAAACACACACAGACTGACGCTACACAGAACACAACAAACGACGCGCCTCAAGGATGAGAGAAAACTCTCAGCAAGAAGGATGACACCGGGACCAAAGTCATCGTCGGGCAAGACAGCCTGCAGGACTGTGATGGTGACGATGTGAAGAGGCTCCACAGAACCCCCTGAAACAAAGTGTAGAACTTCACAGTTCCTGAGAAGGGACTGTTGAGCCTGACAAGATGGACACACAGGAAGCCTAGCTTCAAGACCTAAGAACTTAACGACACAGGGAAGAAGCCCCAGTCGCTGACGCGGGCCATCCAGAAAGTTCCAAGATGCAAGACCGATGCACGCTTTAAGATGCTAATGCAAGAAGAGAGGCAGACGGTTGGTGCTACGCCCACAGGTGCAGGTGTTCGACACCATAAGGATGGCACCCAATGCACATTCCGTGCTCCTGGAGCTTAAAGATGATCTCAAGACCCAAAAAAAGGGTCTAGGATGCAAAACACAGACCACACGAACGACACGACAACACACACAGGCTGCAACTGCCCTGCCTAGGATGCGCTAACATCACACTGGACAGTAAGCTACATTGTTTACCTGCCCAAAGGAGACTGTGCCCCAGAACAGCCCTCCCCCCTACACTAACGTCAAAGACCCCATTACACAATTGTCAGCCTCCACCCCTCTCCAGTGCTGGTCTCTCAACTTAGCTTTTGGAGGGCTAGCATCTGATTCCATCCTCGACGTAGTCCACAAAACACAACCATCCGATACGTTCCTGCAGTCACCGGCTTACTCTTCCTCTGCAAAAGGAAAAGGAAAAGAGAAAGTCATCACAAAAGCAGCCACAACACCAGCAATAAGCATCCTGAGAGGAGATGATGACCTCCTCCACAAAACCCCTCAAGCCTCCTGAATGCTGATGCAGTCTGATTGCCTGCTCCACACAGATTCTAGAGTCGGATGCTGTAGCGACAGTTATTCACGGCACCTAAGATACCAAGAAACACAGCATTTGCACTGCGCTTCTGCCAAACCACCAGTCCTGTGCTCCTCCTCAATACTATCTGTCTTGCCTCAAATGCGAGAGCCTAGAGCAGACTAGATACCATCAACAACCAAACCCAATTACAAAACTGGTTTGAGAAAGACACAGGAACCCGCCTCCCTCTCCTAGCCATCCCCCTCCTGAACCATCAGGGAAGGAGGCCCACTGCTTCCCCACAACTCCTGCCCCTTATTTTCCAACTGCTCCTCAGGACCTGCTGTTCTGAGCCCTGCCCTGTGTTTGGCAGGCACCTCCTGTCTTCCGCCTTCATAGAGACTCCGGGCTCTGCTACAGACCTGGAAAGCCGGGAAAACAGTTACAGAACCTACTGGTAGCCTCCCGCAAGAGCTTTAGGGCCACCGTGATACCCTGCATGCTCTGGGGCAAAATGATGAGCCATCCCTGCTGCTTCCTCAAAACAAACAAACTCAATATATAGATACGTACAAAACACTCACCCTAAATCCTACTCCAGTATCTCATAACACACACAATTAAGACTAATAAAAACACCAACTAACATAGTGTACATCAAAATTGGAAAAAAACACAAGATTTTATCTTCAATGAAGTCAGAAATTATAGTAAAACACACCACCTGCCATAAGCAAAAAAAAAAAGATACATACTATTAAGCCATTTAAACAAACCAAATGCTCCCTACAAAACTAAAGATATGGGGGGAAAAAAAAAAAAAGATAACATACAACTCCACTTTCTATGGCAACCACCCTTACATTGAGAAGCCTTACCTCTGATGTCTTACCTATGCTAGTTTAAACGCTAAAACAAGCCTTCCCAAACAGCTGCACAAGCTCCAAAACAACTCTTAAGAAGCTCCAGAGCTCCGACCCTGGAAAAGACCAGCAGCAGAACAAGGTCCTGCCCTGAAGCTGTGGCTCATATACCCCGGGCCCCACCTGAGGCCCTCAGGCCCCACCCACCACCTTTCCCACAATCCCCTGGGTAAAGGGTGGGGCCAACCCCCAGAAGCATAAAAGCACCTGAAGGTGCAGCAGGTGTTGTTATTTGCTTTAAGTTTACTATTTACAAAGTAGTGAAGAGTGACCCTTGATAGAAAAAGCATTATCTGCTCCTCCCTTGCAGCTACACCTATTGCATCAATGACATGTCCAGGTGAGCAATTAAGTTATTTTTTTATGGAATGTAAATAGAAAAAAAATAAACATCAGACTTATCTCTATAGAAAAGTAGCTTATTCAATGCAATGATAACAGTATTATTAAAATTTATGTACTTGAGTGTCCTTCAAAAAAAAAATACAAACCCAAACACAATCTATTACTATGGGGTCATTCCTTATTTCTAGCAAGACCGTGTGTACTAACGAACTTCTGCCAGAACCCCTTTTTGGATGGGAGTGAATAACAAAACAGAATCAGATTCTATGAGAAAACTTTCTCAAAAACATTTTCCTCTGTGAAATAAGTTATTTATTGTAAATTGCTAGCAATTTAAAGTCATATTGATAATCTCATTTTGACTTGTTACTCAACAGCACTACTTGAGTCCCAAAATACAGAAAGCAACAAAAAAGCATGGAATTACAAGTCATGTATTTCCTGAACCTGCATAAAGCACCCTAATTAACATCTAAGTAGCTAGAACAAAAACAAATTTATATACATAAACTCATATTTTACAATAGGTATAAAAATGAGAAATTCTTCTTTATTTCAATGCCTCATGCCCATATAGACAGGTTTTATTCCATTTTTAAACACACATTCCCCCCATGAATTTTCAGGCATTTTTAGGTTGTGAACTGCCTCTTTTGGGGGGGACCCAGTGTGACAACCCACACCCCCCCGGAAAAGGTCTTCTTTTGACTTAGAAATACCATCTGGAGTACAATTACAGCCTGACATTAAAAAAAAAAAAAAACAAGCTACACAAACATCACACCCCACACAAAGCAGCTTTAACATCTTTGAGATGCAGTCTGCTTCACTACTGCTGAACAGCCCCTCCCACATAGCTCTGCTCATCCCAAAAAAACCCTTAATTAAAGAGCTGCCCACACCACCTGCTGATGGCTAACTTGATGGGAGTTGACTGTACCACCTTGGCCTCAACAGTCTCATTAGATCAATGTATTAACCATATACTCTTACTGCTGTTCCCCCTACCCCTGACTCTACAGCCCCAGGCAGCGCAGCTCCAAGCCAAACACACCCACGTGCAGCCCAACACCACACAGCACTAGAGACAACGTGACTCCAAGATGAGAGAAAACTCTCCACAAGAAGAGCGACTTTCAGACAAGAGACGCTGTCGGGCAAGAAGAGCGACTTTCAGACAAGAGACGCTGTCGGGCAAGAAGAGCGACAGGGCTGCAGCGCTGACACGACCAGGCTCTACAGCCAAGCCATAAAAGAGTCAAATGTAACGGACCATTCCAAGAAGTTCCTGTCAAAACGGAGATGACGTATGTGCAGGAAGCATGGCTTCAAGACCCGAGAACGTAAGGATGCAGGGAAGAAATCCCAGTGCGTAACAGCAGGTGGCTAGAACGGCTAGGGCTCAGAGAAGAGAGCTGCTCAGGCAGCCGGGAACGACGCTGCAGAAGAGGACCATTCAGAAACTCCTGAGAGGCAAGTCCTATCTGCACTTTAAAATTGTTATGCAAGAAAAGAAGTGCCCATTGGGCACTCTGCCAATTAGCACAGGCATTTGAGACCCTACAGGTGGTGCCCGAGGCACATGCTGTGCTCCTTGAGTGCAAAGAGAAATAAGGACACCAAAACTTAAGGAAAGTCCAAGACACAGAAGACAGAGCACACAAACTACACAACCAAAGACACAGGCCAGAACTGCCCTGCCCAGCACACACTAGCTTTGTGCTGAAAAGTAACCCACTCCCTCTACCTACTCAGAGGAGACTGCTCCCGCATAGCCCTCTGCTCTAGCCTGACTTTAAAACTCCTCCCTGAAACTGTCAACCTTGGCCCCCCTCCAGCACCTGTCCCTCTACTTCGCTTTCAGAGGGCCAGTGGTCTGAATTCATCCTTGACAAAAAAAACCACAACAAACAGCTAACTGATGTGTTCCTGCAGTCACCATGTTCCTCTTCATCAGCAAAACAAAAAGAAATCACAGCTCCAGCAGTGACCACCATGACAGTAGATGCCAACCTCTTCCACAACACCCTCATCCTCAGAGGTGCCATGGCAATCCACTCACCTGCTTCACGTCGATTCCAGTCGGAGGCTGCAGCAACAATTATTTATGGCACCTAAGATACCAACAAACACAAAATTACCATTGCATTTCTGCAAAATCATCAGTCCCGTGCTCCTCCTCCACACTGTCCAGCTCACCTCAAATGCAAGAGACTAGAACAGACCAGACCCTGTCGACACCCAAATCCAAATGCAAAACCGATATGACAGAGACTGATGAACCCACCTCCTTTTCCTAGCCAGCCCCCAGCGCCAAAACTTTAGAAACCCCTTCTCTTCTCCTCAACCGTCAGGGAAGGAGCCTCACTTCTTCCTGACAGCTCCCATCCTGTATTTGCAACCCTGAACCCCCTACGCCGGCTGCTTCTCAGGAGCAGCTCTTCTGAGCTGTGCCCTGCGTTTGGCAGGCACCTCCTATCTTCTGTCTTCCCACAGACTCTGGGCTCTGCATCAGACCCACAAAACAAATAATGTCCTGACACAATCTATGAGGGGCCTGCTGCCCGCTGCAAAAACTCTAGGGACACCGTGGCACTCCATGGGCAACGGGGAAAGGTGATGAGCCATGCCATACCCTGAACGACGCTATGCCTTACGTCCCTGCTGCTTTCTTGAGAAATGCTGGTGCCATATATGCAGATGCATACAAAACGCTCACCCTAACCCCCATAAGATAATCTCATCATCAACCCAATTAAGAGAAACAATATCAGCAATTTACACAGCATACTGCAAAACTGGTGAAAAACCCACAGTTCTATCTTCAATAAAGTCAGAAATTCTAGGAAAACGCAGTGCTCCTAGAACAAAGAAAAGCATACTATTAAACCATCTGGGCACCCCTTAAACACTCATCACAAAGTTATGACCCGAAAAAAAAAGGAGCATACCAGTCAACTTTCTACCATACAGGCAGCTGGATGTTTACTGCTCCCGAAGGTCTCAGCTCAGCCTTCTCACCTCTGCCTCCCTAAATGCCGAAACACGCCTGCCCAAACAGCTGAGCCTGTCCCAAAGCTGCAGCAAAGCGAGGGACCAGCAGAGCACCCACCCCACGGGGCCCAGCAGCAGAATGAGCTCCTGAGCCCGGGCTGGGGCTCGTGTACCCCGGGCCCCGCCCACCGCCCTCAGGCCCCGCCCACCGCCCTTCCCACAATCCCCTGGGAAAGGGGCAGGGCCAACCCCCAGAAGACGTGAAGGCGGGTGGCAGCGGGAGCAGCAGCTTTGCTTCTCCTGCCTTAAGTTCCCAGCAGGCGAAGCGCCTCCCCTTTTTATTTCCATTTGGGACTAACCTCTGGTGATTCTCTTACCGCTTTTGTGTGATTTCTGTCCAGTTGTTGCTGTGGAGAAGAGAGCTCTGCAGGGGTTGCATTATTTTTGCGATCTTCAGATATTTTTGTGGTTAACTGATAATCGTGTTTTATCGTTTTGGAAGAGTGTTGGAAGCATATGATTTCCAGAAGACTTATGAGCATTTACGGACGGGCTCCTGGAGGACTAAAGTGCCATAGAGATGCGCATCGGAGGACTGAGGGGGCACTTCCGGGGTCGTGGAGGACCGAAGTGCCACGGAGACGCGCGTCGGAGGGCTGAGGGGGCACTTCCGGGGTCCTGGAGGACCGAAGTGCCACGGAGACGCGCGTCGGAGGACTGAGGGGGCACTTCCGGGGTCGTGGAGGACCGAAGTGCCACGGAGACGCGCGTCGGAGGACTGAGGGGGCACTTCTGGGGTCCTGGAGGACCGCGGGGTCACGTAGATGGAAACCCGGAAAACTGCCGGGCACTGACGGGGCCGTGGTAACGTGTAAGAGCCGATGCGGAGGGGCCGATGGCCGCTCTGGAGGCCGGGCGGGCGGCACCGATGCCGCTCCAGGTGGCGCGGAGCTCGCCAGAGTCCCGGCGGTCCTGGTTCGCCCTCCGGCCGCCGCTCTCTTGAGACTGCGGCCGGACGGGCCTCCGCGAAGCCGCGCCTGCGCACGAGCTGCGGAACCCACGTGGCGCCGGCGGCGGGGGCCGAGGGGGGCCGGGAGGCGCGGGCACTGCGCATGCGCCGCCCCCCACCTGCAGGACGCGCCTTCAGCCGCCAGGCGGCAGCACCCGCTCCGGTATTGACACACATCTGTACGTTTAGGGAATTTACGTTGCCCATTTCCTACGTTAACGCTTTTGATACCGAATATCTATTTAGGCTGTCTGCCTACACACCTAGTTTGACACTAATATCTTTTTATAAACGCATCTAAGTATTTTTATATTCTAGGATCTTTCATATAACACAGAATCACAGAATCCTTAGAGACAGAGGTTTTAATTTTGAACTTTTACATACATAATTTATATATATGTATGTTTCTCATTCCCTATTTCAATGCATCCTGCCCATAGTTACAGGTTTTCACATTTTTTAATGCATCCCAAGAATTTTCAGACATTCTGGGGCCGCGACCCACTTCTTTTGGGGGGGCAACTCCACGTAACCCCCCCCCCCATCTCCCACTCACCTGCTCCTCTGCTGCATCATCGCTGCCCCAGTGACATCGGGGTGCCCCAAATGACACCATCACCCCCCAAGACACACACACACAGACACCCTTCTATTCACCCCAAAAAAAGGCTTAAAACGCCCAGACCCAGGGCTGGCCCCTTCTCCTCAGGGGGGCTCCGCCACCGGCTGCAAACCTGGGCTGGGGCATCTCTCGAGCAGCACGAGACGCCTACGACGAGGCACCTGGAAAACAAAAATCCCCAATTATAGCTCAGCATCCCAAAAAAACAGCACAGAAGAGAGCAGAGGAATTCCGTCAGACGGAGGGACGGGACAGGAGCTGGGGAAACAGCTCAGCTCGAAATACAGCACAGCCTTCAAAAGCCAGCGCCATTTGAACTCTTAAAAGTCAGGATTAAGACTAATCAGTGCCATTTTGAACACGTTCTTAGCATAAGGGCGAACCCTCCGGCTGGTGCTGGGAAACACCTGGCCCTTTCCCTTTCACTGAGAAGGTGTGCATGAAGTTTACATCCACCCAGTGAAAATACTTACCCTGTGAAAGTACTTGGCTTTCCTTCGGCGCTAATTTAACTTGCACGGCTGTGAACGGATACTATTAAACTATCCGTCTCCAAAATACACAGCTATGATTTGACCACGGGGGGTTTTTTGTGTGCTACACGAGGAGGAGGAGGGACATCGGGGCAGCGGCGCTGCCCGAGAGAGACACTACTGGCTGCCGGGAAAAGGCGGCACTGAAAGCCAGACAGAAGTACTTCAGAGCACTCTGCCAAAAAAACGGGGGGGAAAACCGCGTAACATTCAGTTGTCTCTCCTTTTAAACATTTCGAACAAATACCTAACTGCCCAGGTACACCTCATAAATTGTACACTACAGCCGTTTAGGCGGCTGCAGTTTAAACTACGCAAGTCAGTTTGTCGATTATACAACTC
Organism: Chroicocephalus ridibundus; assembly: GCF_963924245.1. Taxonomy (NCBI): domain Eukaryota; kingdom Metazoa; phylum Chordata; class Aves; order Charadriiformes; family Laridae; genus Chroicocephalus; species Chroicocephalus ridibundus. Next base: position 409,581 of record NW_026961196.1, read on the forward strand.
TCACTTTTTTTTTTTTAGCTTCATTTAACATAGAAAAATCAGTGAGAGAAAAAACTCCTCCAAATGGTTTTACTTTTGGGGGCGGGGAATCAAATCGCCGGCGCCGCGATCCGTAGGGCTACCAAAAAGGACCGGCAGATTCGCGAATGCTTTTGGCTGTGCTGAAGGCGCAGAGGAACGCGTTTTTATGGTATCTCGACTGTTCCAACCGAGAACCCAAAGGCCGGCGATGCCAGCAACTGGGGGGAGACGCGCGGCACTTGGGCCTGCGGAAGGAAATGAACTTCCTCCCGAGGTTACAGAAAAAGGACATTGTTGAAGCCGTAACTCACCAAAACCACAACCAAAACCACAGGATTCGCCGTCACGAGTTAAACGCTGCTGCTGCTTCACGGCAAAGCCTGGAGAACACAGAGAGGCGATGCCCGTTTGTCCCGTTTTGTCCATGTCTCCTCTTTGACCTCAATCGCCTTTAGGACAGATGCCAGTATCTCAGTGAGGTTTTCGAGTACCGCTGTGAAATATTTTAAAGACTTATTGACTGAGAAAGCATAAAGTTTTTATCGTGAAAGCAAAGCCTGCTTCTTCTGGACATGTGAACTCTTACAAACAGTTCCTTCCCTCTTCTAGTACAGAATTATTTTCACAGTATCGTTTGACAGTGAGCACCCAGAAAGAGAAGAATATGCTTTCAGGAAGAGAAAAATAAATGGAGGGAAGTAAGCTTTGCAGAGGCGTAACGTGCTCCAGGACAGACTTTATTTTGTTTTTAGGATTGTGAGGGACGGACTGTAAATTCCCTGCCGAGGGGCAGGAGCCCCTCCAAGCCTTCAGTGGAACGCCTCAAACACTCGCAAGGAAATAAATAACGCAGGCCTGGCCTTCAAACAGCTGATGAGGCTCACACTTCTGGCGGCTGAAAGTGTGGGAGAACTGTCTTGTGAAGACAGGTCGGTTCTGCCACTCGTGCCCTGAGCTCGCTCGTTCTCAGTTCTCGAGGCCGTTGTGTCCCATGAGTGACCTTTGCTTCATTATCCGCGAAACGCACGTGAAAGCGCACGCCCTGCATGTGCTAATGAAGATTACAGAGATCACGCTAAACATGTGTGACCATGGCACTCGTCTCTCCACCCAAATCATGGCACACGTCACCGGGGAGAAGGGAGAAACCTGAGCTGAGCCCGTCCTCAGCAAGGAGGGCGGACCGTGCTGATTCAGCAAACGTAAAAGGGGAAAATAAGTGCCCCGAGGGAACAAAAAAGAAACAAAAGAAATAGATAGTGCCTGGGAAGATTCTTCCCAAGAAAGAAGAAGATTATGCCTGGGAAGAATCCCTGAAAAAGACGCTGGAACCAGGACCCGCGATCTCTTTATCTCTGTCTTTTTCTCTGTCTTTTCCTCTCTCTGTCCCTCAGTTTCTCTTTTCTCTTGGAATTGTTAAGTAACAGTTAGAGCTGTGAAGTGATGACCTTAAGATGACCTTAAGTACGACCTTAAGCACCGCTTGCCATAAGTTGTCCTACACCTGGTGTTAACTAACACAATGTACACCCCAACACCTGCCATAATTTTTTATATACCTAACCAATTATCGTGGGCTTGTTAAGATCTATACTAACCATTTTGGTAAGCTAATAAATGTTTCTGTATGGACCTTGAGATTTATCTCACCTTAGTCCGTGCCGCTGAGAATTTACAAATCTGAAGTCACTTACCCTCCCCTCTTTCCTGACAGCGGGAAGCGATAAGGATTTTGTTAAAATATTTCACAGAAAAACTATAGGAGGAGCGCTGGCACATCCTTCCCGTTAACTTCAGAGTCCACACTACAAGTACCTCAGGAAAAAAGCAGACGCGCATCGCAGACGCACCTCGTACTCGCAGAGCACTCCGGATTCTTTCCGTCTGTCCTGTACCATCACGGCAGAAGGAAGGGCGACCACGGAGAAACGCTGGCAGCTGGAATTCTGCCAAGACAGGAAAAAAACTTCTGGCGTAAAGCTAGGTGGCAATCTAAAGCGTCCTTCTTTCGTGAAGGTCTGTGAAGACTGCAGCCAACGGAGGCTCCTGACGAGTGGGACACGGCCCCAAAGCCTGGGACTCACCGCAGCTCCTGCTTTCAGCGCTGCCCACAGAATTTTCCAGTTCAGGTGCCTCTCTCTTTCTCTGTCCCTTCCTCTTCTGCAGCGCTGGTCACTTGACCATCCTCCACCTAAGAGAACACAGCGGTGTCTTACAGCTCTTGCGATATGAAGCTTCCCAGATGTGCAGCCTTGCACGCACACAACCCTTCCCCATGGCCATACCGTGATTTTGGATACGCGTACGGACCCTGCGGTACATATCAGCAATCTGGTCTGCTGAGGACAACTCAGAGGGGACCCTTCCTCACCCAGAAATGCTTGGCTGTCTCTTCCCTGCCGCAGGAAGCACCTTCTGGCTCAATCACCTTGATGTTGTTCTCTGGCTGTTTCACGTTTTTCAAGCATCTTAAGCTTCACCCACAGCAGCTCCTGTTCAAAGCCAGTAAACGTCCACCAGTCCCAGGTCGCCCACACCAGGAGGGAGAACGGGGCTGAACGGAGACAGCCCAGGCAAGTCTGTGGCAAAGGCAGCCCACGACAACCCCGGGGAGGAGCGGACAACCGCGGCCTCCGGGAGAGAAAGAGAAGGGGCAGCAGTTCCCCGACCACTCGCCCCAGCGGGAGCCCCCCCTGCAGCAGGAGCTCCTGGAGACGCTGCTTTCCCCACCCGGATGCTCCTGGCACCTGCATCGAGAGGCGACCAAGCGCAGCCAGGGGCGGCCGCCGCTGTCGGGAACAGGACGGGGGGAGGACATCTGCCGGCAGTGCCTCGGCTGGGGAGGAGGGCCGGGGCCCGTCTCCTCGCAAAGGAACAGGGAGCGGGGGTGCTGCGGGCCCGGGAGCGGGGGGACGCCGGCCCGGGAGCAGGGGGGGGCCGGCCCGGGAGCCCGGGGACGCGGGGGGAGAACCGTCCCGATGGGGGGGTACGCGAGGGAGGGAGGGAGGGGGGGTCCGAGCCGGAGGACGCGGCGGGGGGGGCCGGGGCCGGGGCCGGCCTGGGAGCCAGGGGACGGGACGCGGGGGGGGAACCGTCCCGGGAGCGGGGGGGTCCGAGCCGGAGGACGCAGGGGGGGTCCGAGCCGGAGGACGGGGGGGGTGGGGCCGGGGCCGGGCTGGGAGCCCGGGGACGCGGGGGGGGGACGCGGGGAGGGGGGAAACCGTCCCGGGAGCGGGGGCCGCCTACCATCCTCCCGCCCGACGGAAACGCGGCCGGCAGACGCCGCTCCCCACGTGACCACCCGGAAGTAACGTACCGGAAAATACTTCGCAGGCTGGCGTGGCGGCGCGACATGGGCGCCGGTGGCGGCGAGGCTGACGGCCGCCGCAAAGCCCGCAGCCCCACGGGCTGTGGGGCCACGCGAGCGGCTGCCAAAGAGCTTTCCAACGAGGCACGGCTTTCCCTCCTGGCTCTTCGGGCGTGGGAGCTGTCGCCAGAGCCGCGGCCCTACCGGAAAATGCTTCGCAGGCTGGTGGGGCGGCGCCACGTGGGCGCTGGTGGCTCCGAGGCTGACGGCCGCCGCAAAGCCCGCAGCCCCACGGGCTGTGGGGCCACGCGAGCGGCTGCCAAAGAGCTTTCCAACGAGGCATGGCTTTCCCTCCTGGCTCTTCGGGCGTGGGAGCTGTCGCCAGAGACGCGGCCCTACCGGAAAATGCTTCGTAGGCTGGCGCAGCGGCGCCACGTGGGCGCCGGTGGCAGCGAGGATGACGGCCGCCGCAAAGCCCGCAGCCCCACAGGCTGTTTCGCCAGGCGAGCGGCTGCCAAAGAGCTTTCCAACGAGGCACGGCTTTCCCTCCTAGGCCTTCGGGCGTGGGAGCTGTCGCCAGAGCCGCGGCCCTACAGGAAAATGCTTCGCAGGCTGGCGCGGCTGCACCTGGTGGGCGCCAGCGGTGGGGAGGCTGACGGCCGCCACAAAGCCCGCAGCCCCACGGGCTGTGGGGCCACGCGATCGGCTGCCAAAGAGCTTTCCAACGAGGCACGGCTTTCCCTCCTGGCTCTTCGTGATTGGGAGCTGTCGCCAGAGTTGCGGCCCTACCGGAAAATGCTTCGCAGGCTGGCGCGGCGGCGCCACGTGGGCGCCGGTGGCTCCGAGGCTGACGGCCGCCGCAAAGCCCGCAGCCCCACAGGCTGTTTCGACAAGCGAGCGGCTGCCAAAGAGCTTTCCAACGAGGCACGGCTTTCCCTCCCTGCTCTTCGGGCGTGGGAGCTGTCGCCAGAGCCGCGGCCCTACAGGAAAATGCTTCGCAGGCTGGCGCGGCTGCACCTGGTGGGCGCCGGTGGCGGGGAGGCTGACGGTCGCCGCAAAGCCCGCAGCCCCACGGGCTGTGGGGCCACGCGAGCGGCTGCCAAAGAGCTTTCCAACGAGGCACGGCTTTCCCTCCTGGGTCTTCGGGCGTGGGAGCTGAAGCCAGAGTCGCGGCCCTACCGCAAAAAACTCTGCATACTTGCGCGGCGGCGCCACATGGGCACCGTTGGCGGAGAGGCTGACGGCCGCCGCAAAGCCCGCAGCCCCACGGGCTGTGGGGCCACGGAAGAGGCTGCCAAAGAGATTTCCAACGAGGCACGGCTTTCCCTCCTGGCTCTTCGGGCGTGGGAGCTGTCGCCAGAGCCGCGGCCCTACCGGAAAATGCTTCGCAGGCTGGCGCAGCGGCGCCACGTGGGCGCCGGTGGCGCCGAGGCTGACGGCCGCCGCAAAGCCCGCAGCCCCACGGGCTGTGGGGCCACGCGATCGGCTGCCAAAGAGCTTTCCAACGAGGCATGGCTTTCCTTCCTGGCTCTTCGGGCTTGGGAGTTGTCGTCAGAGCCGCAGCCCTACCGGAAAATGCTTCGCAGGCTGGCGCGGCTGCACCTGGTGGGCGCCGGTGGCGGGGAGGCTGACGGCCGCCGCAAAGCCCGCAGCCCCACGGGCTGTGGGGCCACGCGAGCGGCTGCCAAAGAGCTTTCCAACGAGGCACGGCTTTCCCTCCTGGCTCTTCGTGCTTGGGAGCTGTCGCCAGAGTTGCGGCCCTACCGGAAAATGCTTCGCAGGCTGGTGGGGCGGCGTCACGTGGGTGCCGGTGGCTCCGAGGCTGACGGCCGCAGCAAAGCCCGCAGCCGCACGGGCTGTTTCGCCAGGCGAGCGGCTGCCAAAGAGCTTTCCAACGAGGCATGGCTTTCCCTCCTGGCTCTTCGGGCTTGGGAGCTGTCGCCAGAGTTGCGGCCCTACCGGAAAATGCTTCGCAGGCTGGTGGGGCGGCGCCACGTGGGCGCCGGTGGCTCCGAGGCTGACAACCGTCGCAAAGCCCGCAGCCCCACGGGCTGTTTCGCCAGGCGAGCGGCTGCCAAAGAGATTTCCAACGAGGCATGGCTTTCCCTCCTGGCTCTTCGGGCTTGGGAGCTGTCGTCAGAGCTGCAGCCCTACAGGAAAATGCTTCGCAGGCTGGCGCGGCGGCGCCACGTGGGCGCCGGTGTCGCTGAGGCTGACGGCCGCCGGAAAGCCCGCAGCCCCACGGGCTGTGGGGCCACGCGAGCGGCTGCCAAAGAGCTTTCCAACGAGGCACGGCTTTCCCTCCTGGGTCTTCGGGCATGGGAGCTGTCGCCAGAGACGCGGCCCTACCGGAAAATGCTTCGCAGGCTGGCGCAGCGGCGCCACGTGGGCGCCGGTGGCAGCGAGGCTGACGGCCGCCGCAAAGCCCGCAGCCCCACAGGCTGTTTCGCCAGGCGAGCAGCTGCCAAAGAGCTTTCCAACGAGGCACGGCTTTCTCTCCTCGCTCTTCGGGCGTGGGAGCTGTCGCCAGAGCCGCGGCCCTACAGGAAAATGCTTCGCAGGCTGGTGCGGCTGCACCTGGTGGGCGCCGGTGGCGCCGAGGCTGACGGCCGCCACAAAGCCCGCAGCCACACGGGCTGTGGGGCCACGCGAGCGGCCGCCAAAGAGCTTTCCAACAAGGCACGGCTTTCCCTCCTGGCTCTTCGGGCTTGGGAGCTGTCGCCAGAGTCACGGCCCTACCGGAAAATGCTTCGCAGGCTGGCGCGGCTGTAGCTGGTAGGCGCCGGTGGCGCTGAGGCTGACAGCCGCCGCAAAGCCCGCAGCCCCACGGGCTGTGGGGCCACGCGAGCGGCTGCCAAAGAGCTTTCCAACGAGGCATGGCTTTCCCTCCTGGCTCTTCGTGCTTGGGAGCTGTCGCCAGAGTTGCGGCCCTACCGGAAAATGCTTCGCAGGTTGGTGGGGTGGCACCACGTGGGCGCCGGTGGCTCCGAGGCTGACGGCCGCCGCAAAGCCCGCAGCCGCACGGGCTGTTTCGCCATGCGAGCGGCTGCCAAAGAGCTTTCCAACGAGGCATGGCTTTCCCTCCCTGCTCTTCGGGCGTGGGAGCTGTCGCCAGAGTCGCGGCCCTACCGCAAAAAGCTCTGCATACTTGCGCGGCGGCGCCACGTGGGCGCCGGTGGCGCCGAGGCTGACGGCCGCCGCAAAGCCCGCAGCCCCACGGGCTGTGGGGCCACGCGAGCGGCTGCCAAAGAGCTTTCCAACGAGGCACGGCTTTCCCTCCTGGCTCTTCGGGCGTGGGAGCTGTCGCCAGAGACGCGGCCTTACCGGAAAATGCTTCGCAAGCTGGCGCGGCAGCGCCACGTGGGCACCGTTGGCGGCGAGGCTGACGGCCGCCGCAAAGCCCGCAGCCACACGGGCTGTTTCGCCAGGCGAGCGGCTGCCAAAGAGCTTTCCAACGAGGCACGGCTTTCCCTCCTGGCTCTTCGGGCGTGGGAGCTGTCGCCAGAGCCGCGGCCCTACCAGAAAATGCTTCGCAGGCTGGCGCGGCTGCACCTGGTGGGCACCGGTGGCGGGGAGGCTGACGGTCGCCGCAAAGCCCGCAGCCCCACGGGCTGTGGGGCCACGCGAGCGGCTGCCAAACAGCTTTCCAACGAGGCACGGCTTTCCCTCCTGGCTCTTCGGGCGTGGGAGCTGTCGCCAGAGCCGCGGCCCTACAGGAAAATGCTTCGCAGGCTGGTGCGGCTGCACCTGGTGGGCGCCGGTGGCGCCGAGGCTGACGGCCGCCACAAAGCCCGCAGCCACACGGGCTGTGGGGCCACGCGAGCGGCCGCCAAAGAGCTTTCCAACAAGGCACGGCTTTCCCTCCTGGCTCTTCGGGCTTGGGAGCTGTCGCCAGAGTCACGGCCCTACCGGAAAATGCTTCGCAGGCTGGCGCGGCTGTAGCTGGTAGGCGCCGGTGGCGCTGAGGCTGACAGCCGCCGCAAAGCCCGCAGCCCCACGGGCTGTGGGGCCACGCGAGCGGCTGCCAAAGAGCTTTCCAACGAGGCATGGCTTTCCCTCCTGGCTCTTCGTGCTTGGGAGCTGTCGCCAGAGTTGCGGCCCTACCGGAAAATGCTTCGCAGGCTGGTGGGGCGGCGCCACGTGGGCGCCGGTGGCTCCGAGGCTGACGGCCGCCGCAAAGCCCGCAGCCGCACGGGCTGTTTCGCCATGCGAGCGGCTGCCAAAGAGCTTTCCAACGAGGCATGGCTTTCCCTCCCTGCTCTTCGGGCGTGGGAGCTGTCGCCAGAGTCGCGGCCCTACCGCAAAAAGCTCTGCATACTTGCGCGGCGGCGCCACATGGGCACCGTTGTCGGAGAGGCTGACGGCCGCCGCAAAGCCCACAGCCCCACGGGCTGTGGGGCCACGGAAGAGGCTGCCAAAGAGCTTTCCAACGAGGCACGGCTTTCCCTCCTGGCTCTTCGGGCGTGGGAGCTGTCGCCAGAGCCGCGGCCCTACCGGAAAATGCTTCGCAGGCTGGCGCGGCGGCGCCACGTGGGCGCCGGTGGCGCCGAGGCTGACGGCCGCCGCAAAGCCCGCAGCCCCACGGGCTGTGGGGCCACGCGAGCGGCTGCCAAAGAGCTTTCCAACGAGGCACGGCTTTCCCTCCTGGCTCTTCGGGCGTGGGAGCTGTCGCCAGAGACGCGGCCTTACCGGAAAATGCTTCGCAGGCTGGCGCGGCAGCGCCACGTGGGCACCGTTGGCGGCGAGGCTGACGGCCGCCGCAAAGCCCGCAGCCACACGGGCTGTTTCGCCAGGCGAGCGGCTGCCAAAGAGCTTTCCAACGAGGCACGGCTTTCCCTCCTGGCTCTTCGGGCGTGGGAGCTGTCGCCAGAGCCGCGGCCCTACCAGAAAATGCTTCGCAGGCTGGCGCGGCTGCACCTGGTGGGCACCGGTGGCGGGGAGGCTGACGGTCGCCGCAAAGCCCGCAGCCCCACGGGCTGTGGGGCCACGCGAGCGGCTGCCAAAGAGCTTTCCAACGAGGCACGGCTTTCCCTCCTGGCTCTTCGGGCGTGGGAGCTGTCGCCAGAGCCGCGGCCCTACCGGAAAATGCTTCGCAGGCTGGCACGGCTGTAGCTGGTGGGCGCCGGTGGCGCTGAGGCTGACGGCCGCCGCAAAGCCCGCAGCCCCACGGGCTGTGGGGCCACGCGAGCGGCTGCCAAAGAGCTTTCCAACGAGGCACGGCTTTCCCTCCCTGCTCTTCGGGCGTGGGAGCTGTCGCCAGAGCCGCGGCCCTACCGGAAAATGCTTCGCAGGCTGGTGGGGCGGCGCCACGTGGGCGCCGGTGGCTCCGAGGCTGACGGCCGCCGCAAAGCCCGCAGCCCCATGGGCTGTTTCGCCAGGCGAGCGGCTGCCAAAGAGCTTTCCAATGAGGCATGGCTTTCCCTCCGGGCTCTTCGTGCTTGGGAGCTGTCGCCAGAATTGCAGCCCTACCGGAAAATGCTTCGCAGGCTGGCGCGGCGGCGCCACGTGGGCGCCGGTGTCGCCGAGGCTGACGGCCGCCAAATAGCCCGCAGCCACACGGGCTGTGGGGCCACGCGAGCGGCTGCCAAAGAGCTTTCCAACGAGGCACGGCTTTCCCTCCTGGCTCTTCGGGCGTGGGAGATGTCGCCAGAGCCGCGGCCCTACCGGAAAATGCTTCGTAGGCTGGCGCGGCGGCGCCACGTGGGCGCCGGTGGCTCCGAGGCTGACGGCCGCCGCAAAGCCCGCAGCCCCACAGGCTGTTTCGCCAAACGAGCGGCTGCCAAAGAGCTTTCCAACGAGGCACGGCTTTCCCTCCTGGCTCTTCGGGCTTGGGAGCTGTCGTCAGATCCGCGGCCCTACAGGAAAATGCTTCGCAGGCTGGCGCGGCTGCACCTGGTGGGCGCCGGTGGCGGGGAGGCTGATGGCCGACACAAAGCCCGCAGCCACACGGGCTGTGGGGCCACGCGATCGGCTGCCAAAGAGCTTTCCAACGAGGCACGGCTTTCCCTCCTGGGTCTTCGGGCTTGGGAGCTGTCGCCAGAGTTGCAGTCCTACCGGAAAATGCTTCGCAGGCTGGTGGGGCGGCGCCACGTGGGCGCCGGTGGCTCCGAGACTGACGGCCGCCGCAAAGCCCACAGCCCCACAGGCTGTTTCGCCAGGCGAGCGGCTGCCAAAGAGCTTTCCAACGAGGCACGGCTTTCCCTCCTGGCTCTTCGGGCGTGGGAGCTGTCGCCAGAGCCGCGGCCCTACCAGAAAATGCTTCGCAGGCTGGCGCAGCGGCGCCACGTGGGCGCCGGTGGCGCCGAGGCTGACGGCCGCCGCAAAGCCCGCAGCCCCACGGGCTGTGGGGCCACGCGAGCGGCTGCCAAAGAGCTTTCCAACGAGGCACGGCTTTCTCTCCTCGCTCTTCGTGCTTGGGAGCTGTCGCCAGAGTTGCAGCCCTACCGGAAAATGCTTCGCAGGCTGGCGCGGCGGCGCCACGTGGGCGCCGGTGTCGACGAGGTTGACGGCCGCCGTATAGCCCGCAGCCACACGGGCTGTGGGGCCACGCGAGCGGCTGCCAAAGAGCTTTCCAACGAGGCACGGCTTTCCCTCCTGGCTCTTCGTGCTTGGGAGCTTTCGCCAGAGTTGCGGCCCTACCGGAAAATGCTTCGCAGGCTAGTGGGGCGGCGCCACGTGGGCGCCGGTGGCTCCGAGGCTGACGGCCGCAGCAAAGCCCGCAGCCGCACGGGCGGTTTCGCCAGGCGAGCGGCTGCCAAAGAGCTTTCCAACGAGGCACGGCTTTCCCTCCTGGCTCTTCGGGCTTGGGAGCTGTCGCCAGAGCCGCGGCCCTACCGGAAAATGCTTCGCAGGCTGGCGCGGCTGCACCTGGTGGGCGCCGGTGGCGGGGAGGCTGACGGCCGCCACAAAGCCCGCAGCCCCACGGGCTGTGGGGCCACGCGAGCGGCTACCAAAGAGCTTTCCAACGAGGCACGACTTTCCCTCCTGGCTCTTCGGGCGTGGGAGCTGTCGCCAGAGCCGCGGCCCTACCGAAAAATGCTTCGCAGGCTGGCGCGGCTGTAGCTGGTGGGCGCCGGTGGCGCTGAGGCTGACGGCCGCCGCAAAGCCCGCAGCCCCACGGGCTGTGGGGCCACGCGAGCGGCTGCCAAAGAGCTTTCCAACGAGGCATGGCTTTCCCTCCTGGCTCTTCGGGCGTGGGAGCTGTCGCCAGAGACGCGGCCCTACCGGAAAATGCTTCGTAGGCTGGCGCAGCGGCGCCACGTGGACGCCGGTGGCAGCGAGGATGACGGCCGCCGCAAAGCCCGCAGCCCCACAGGCTGTTTCGCCAGGCGAGCGGCTGCCAAAGAGCTTTCCAACGAGGCACGGCTTTCCCTCCTGGCTCTTCGTGCTTGGGAGCTGTCGCCAGAGTTGCGGCCCTACCGGAAAATGCTTCGCAGGCTGGCGCGGCGGCGCCACGTGGGCGCCGGTGGCTCCGAGGCTGACGGCCGCCGCAAAGCCCGCAGCCCCACGGGCTGTGGGGCCACGCGAGCGGCTGCCAAAGAGCTTTCCAACGAGGCACGGCTTTCCCTCCCTGCTCTTCGGGCGTGGGAGCTGTCACCAGAGCCGCAGCCCTACCGGAAAATGCTTCGCAGGCTGGCGCGGCTGTACCAGGTGGGCGCCGGTGGCGCCGAGGCTGACGGCCGCCGCAAAGCCCGCAGCCCCACGGGCTGTGGGGCCACGCGAGCGGCTGCCAAAGAGCTTTCCAACGAGGCACGGCTTTCACTCCTGGCTCTTCGGGCGTGGGAGCTGTCGCCAGATTCGCGTCCCTACCGCAAAAAGCTCTGCATACTTGCGCGGCGGCGCCACATGGGCACCGTTGGCGGAGAGGCTGACGGCCGCCGCAAAGCCCGCAGCCCCACGGGCTGTGGGGCCACGCAAGAGGCTGCCAAAGAGCTTTCCAACGAGGCACGGCTTTCCCTCCTGGCTCTTCGGGCGTGGGAGCTGTCGCCAGAGCCGCGGCCCTACCAGAAAATGCTTCGCAGGCTGGCGCGGCTGTAGCTGGTGGGCGCCGGTGGCGCTGAGGCTGACGGCCTCCGCAAAGCCCGCAGCCCCACGGGCTGTGGGGCCACGCGAGCGGCTGCCAAAGAGCTTTCCAACGAGGCACGGCTTTCTCTCCTCGCTCTTCGGGCGTGGGAGCTGTCGCCAGAGCCGCGGCCCTACCGGAAAATGCTTCGCAGGCTGGTGGGGCGGCGCCACGTGGGCGCCGGTGGCTCCGAGGCTGACGGCCGCCGCAAAGCCCGCAGCCCCACGGGCTGTGGGGCCACGCGAGCGGCTGCCAAAGAGCTTTCCAACGAGGCACGGCTTTCCCTCCTGGCTCTTCGTGCTTGGGAGCTGTCGCCAGAGTTGCAGCCCTACCGGAAAATGCTTCGCAGGCTGGCGCGGCGGCGCCACGTGGGCGCCGGTGTCGACGAGGTTGACGGCCGCCGTATAGCCCGCAGCCACACGGGCTGTGGGGCCACGCGAGCGGCTGCCAAAGAGCTTTCCAACGAGGCACGGCTTTCCCTCCTGGCTCTTCGTGCTTGGGAGCTGTCGCCAGAGTTGCGGCCCTACCGGAAAACGCTTCGCAGGCTGGTGCGGCGGAGCCACGTGGGCGCCGGTGTCGCCGAGGCTGACGGCCGCCGCAAAGCCCGCAGCCCCACAGGCTGTTTCGCCAAACGAGCGGCTGCCAAAGAGCTTTCCAACGAGGCACGGCTTTCCCTCCTGGCTCTTCGGGCTTGGGAGCTGTCGTCAGAGCCGCAGCCCTACCGGAAAATGCTTCGCAAGCTGGCGCGGCAGCGCCACGTGGGCACCGTTGGCGGCGAGGCTGACGGCCGCCGCAAAGCCCGCAGCCACACGGGCTGTTTCGCCAGGCGAGCGGCTGCCAAAGAGCTTTCCAACGAGGCACGGCTTTCCCTCCTGGCTCTTCGGGCTTGGGAGCTGTCGTCAGAGCCGCAGCCCTACCGGAAAATGCTTCGCAGACTGGTGCGGCGGCGCCACGTGGGCGCCGGTGTCGCCGAGGCTGACGGCCGCCGCAAAGCCCGCAGCCCCACGGGCTGTGGGGCAACGCGAGAGGCTGCCAAAGAGCTTTCCAACGAGGCATGGCTTTCCCTCCTGGCTCTTCGGGCGTGGGAGCTGTCGCCAGAGCCGCGGCCCTACCGGAAAATGCTTCGTAGGCTGGCGCGGCTGCACCTGGTGGGAACCAGTGGCGGGGAGGCTGACGGCCGCCGCAAAGCCCGCAGCCCCACGGGCTGTGGGGCCACGCGAGCGGCTGCCAAAGAGCTTTCCAACGAGGCACGGCTTTCCCTCCTAGGTCTTCGGGCGTGGGAGCTGTCGCCAGAGCCGCGGCCCTACAGGAAAATGATTCGCAGACTGGCGCGGCTGTAGCTGGTGGGCGCCGGTGGCGCTGAGGCTGACGGCCGCCGCAAAGCCCGCAGCCCCACGCGCTGTGGGGCCACGGAAGAGGCTGCCAAAGAGCTTTCCAACGAGGCACGGCTTTCCCTCCTGGCTCTTCGGGCGTGGGAGCTGTCGCCAGAGCCGCAGCCCTACCGGAAAATGCTTCGCAGGCTGGCGCGGCGGCGCCACGTGGGCGCCGGTGGCAGCGAGGCTGACGGCCGCCGCAAAGCCCGCAGCCCCACAGGCTGTTTCGCCAAACGAGCGGCTGCCAAAGAGCTTTCCAACGAGGCACGGCTTTCCCTCCTGGCTCTTCGGGCTTGGGAGCTGTCGTCAGAGCCGCGGCCCTACCGGACAATGCTTCGCAGGCTGGCGCAGCGGCGCCACGTGGGCGCCGGTGGCGCCGAGGCTGACGGCCGCCGCAAAGCCCGCAGCCCCACGGGCTGTGGGGCCACGCGAGCGGCTGCCAAAGAGCTTTCCAACGAGGCATGGCTTTCCCTCCTGGCTCTTCGTGCTTGGGAGCTTTCGCCAGAGTTGCGGCCCTACCGGAAAATGCTTCGCAGGCTAGTGGGGCGGCGCCACGTGGGCGCCGGTGGCTCCGAGGCTGACGGCCGCAGCAAAGCCCGCAGCCGCACGGGCGGTTTCGCCAGGCGAGCGGCTGCCAAAGAGCTTTCCAACGAGGCACGGCTTTCCCTCCTGGCTCTTCGGGCGTGGGAGCTGTCGCCAGAGCCGCGGCCCTACCGGAAAATGCTTCGCAGGCTGGCGCGGCTGCACCTGGTGGGCGCCGGTGGCGGGGAGGCTGACGGCCGCCACAAAGCCCGCAGCCCCACGGGCTGTGGGGCCACGCGAGCGGCTACCAAAGAGCTTTCCAACGAGGCACGGCTTTCCCTCCTGGCTCTTCGGGCGTGGGAGCTGTCACCAGAGCCGCGGCCCTACCGGAAAATGCTTCGCAGGCTGGCGCGGCTGTAGCTGGTGGGCGCCGGTGGCGCTGAGGCTGACGGCCGCCGCAAAGCCCGCAGCCCCACGGGCTGTGGGGCCACGCGAACGGCTGCCAAAGAGCTTTCCAACGAGGCATGGCTTTCCCTCCTGGCTCTTCGGGCGTGGGAGCTGTCGCCAGAGACGCGGCCCTACCGGAAAATGCTTCGTAGGCTGGCGCAGCGGCGCCACGTGGACGCCGGTGGCAGCGAGGATGACGGCCGCCGCAAAGCCCGCAGCCCCACAGGCTGTTTCGCCAGGCGAGCGGCTGCCAAAGAGCTTTCCAAGGAGGCACGGCTTTCCCTCCTGGCTCTTCGTGCTTGGGAGCTGTCGCCAGAGTTGCGGCCCTACCGGAAAATGCTTCGCAGGCTGGCGCGGCGGCGCCACGTGGGCGCCGGTGGCTCCGAGGCTGACGGCCGCCGCAAAGCCCGCAGCCCCACGGGCTGTGGGGCCACGCGAGCGGCTGCCAAAGAGCTTTCCAACGAGGCACGGCTTTCCCTCCCTGCTCTTCGGGCGTGGGAGCTGTCGCCAGAGCCGCGGCCCTACCGGAAAATGCTTCGCAGGCTGGCGCGGCTGTACCAGGTGGGCGCCGGTGGCGCCGAGGCTGACGGCCGCCGCAAAGCCCGCAGCCCCACGGGCTGTGGGGCCACGCGAGCGGCTGCCAAAGAGCTTTCCAACGAGGCACGGCTTTCCCTCCTGGCTCTTCGGGCGTGGGAGCTGTCGCCAGATTCGCGTCCCTACCGCAAAAAGCTCTGCATACTTGCGCGGCGGCGCCACATGGGCACCGTTGGCGGAGAGGCTGACGGCCGCCGCAAAGCCTGCAGCCCCACGGGCTGTGGGGCCACGGAAGAGGCTGCCAAAGAGCTTTCCAACGAGGCACGGCTTTCCCTCCTGGCTCTTCGGGCGTGGGAGCTGTCGCCAGAGCCGCGGCCCTACCAGAAAATGCTTCGCAGGCTGGCGCGGCTGTAGCTGGTGGGCGCCGGTGGCGCTGAGGCTGACGGCCGCCGCAAAGCCCGCAGCCCCACGGGCTGTGGGGCCACGCGAGCGGCTGCCAAAGAGCTTTCCAACGAGGCACGGCTTTCTCTCCTCGCTCTTCGGGCGTGGGAGCTGTCGCCAGAGCCGCGGCCCTACCGGAAAATGCTTCGCAGGCTGGTGGGGCGGCGCCACGTGGGCGCCGGTGGCTCCGAGGCTGACGGCCGCCGCAAAGCCCGCAGCCCCACGGGCTGTGGGGCCACGCGAGCGGCTGCCAAAGAGCTTTCCAACGAGGCACGGCTTTCCCTCCTGGCTCTTCGTGCTTGGGAGCTGTCGCCAGAGTTGCAGCCCTACCGGAAAATGCTTCGCAGGCTGGCGCGGCGGCGCCACGTGGGCGCCGGTGTCGACGAGGTTGACGGCCGCCGTATAGCCCGCAGCCACACGGGCTGTGGGGCCACGCGAGCGGCTGCCAAAGAGCTTTCCAACGAGGCACGGCTTTCCCTCCTGGCTCTTCGTGCTTGGGAGCTGTCGCCAGAGTTGCGGCCCTACCGGAAAACGCTTCGCAGGCTGGTGCGGCGGAGCCACGTGGGCGCCGGTGTCGCCGAGGCTGACGGCCGCCGCAAAGCCCGCAGCCCCACAGGCTGTTTCGCCAAACGAGCGGCTGCCAAAGAGCTTTCCAACGAGGCACGGCTTTCCCTCCTGGCTCTTCGGGCTTGGGAGCTGTCGTCAGAGCCGCAGCCCTACCGGAAAATGCTTCGCAAGCTGGCGCGGCAGCGCCACGTGGGCACCGTTGGCGGCGAGGCTGACGGCCGCCGCAAAGCCCGCAGCCACACGGGCTGTTTCGCCAGGCGAGCGGCTGCCAAAGAGCTTTCCAACGAGGCACGGCTTTCCCTCCTGGCTCTTCGGGCTTGGGAGCTGTCGTCAGAGCCGCAGCCCTACCGGAAAATGCTTCGCAGACTGGTGCGGCGGCGCCACGTGGGCGCCGGTGTCGCCGAGGCTGACGGCCGCCGCAAAGCCCGCAGCCCCACGGGCTGTGGGGCAACGCGAGAGGCTGCCAAAGAGCTTTCCAACGAGGCATGGCTTTCCCTCCTGGCTCTTCGGGCGTGGGAGCTGTCGCCAGAGCCGCGGCCCTACCGGAAAATGCTTCGCAGGCTGGCGCGGCTGCACCTGGTGGGAACCAGTGGCGGGGAGGCTGACGGCCGCCGCAAAGCCCGCAGCCCCACGGGCTGTGGGGCCACGCGAGCGGCTGCCAAAGAGCTTTCCAACGAGGCACGGCTTTCCCTCCTAGGTCTTCGGGCGTGGGAGCTGTCGCCAGAGCCGCGGCCCTACAGGAAAATGATTCGCAGACTGGCGCGGCTGTAGCTGGTGGGCGCCGTTGGCGGAGAGGCTGACGGCCGCCGCAAAGCCCGCAGCCCCACGCGCTGTGGGGCCACGGAAGAGGCTGCCAAAGAGCTTTCCAACGAGGCACGGCTTTCCCTCCTGGCTCTTCGGGCGTGGGAGCTGTCGCCAGAGCCGCAGCCCTACCGGAAAATGCTTCGCAGGCTGGCGCGGCGGCGCCACGTGGGCGCCGGTGGCAGCGAGGCTGACGGCCGCCGCAAAGCCCGCAGCCCCACAGGCTGTTTCGCCAAACGAGCGGCTGCCAAAGAGCTTTCCAACGAGGCACGGCTTTCCCTCCTGGCTCTTCGGGCTTGGGAGCTGTCGTCAGAGCCGCGGCCCTACCGGACAATGCTTCGCAGGCTGGCGCAGCGGCGCCACGTGGGCGCCGGTGGCGCCGAGGCTGACGGCCGCCGCAAAGCCCGCAGCCCCACGGGCTGTGGGGCCACGCGAGCGGCTGCCAAAGAGCTTTCCAACGAGGCATGGCTTTCCCTCCTGGCTCTTCGTGCTTGGGAGCTTTCGCCAGAGTTGCGGCCCTACCGGAAAATGCTTCGCAGGCTAGTGGGGCGGCGCCACGTGGGCGCCGGTGGCTCCGAGGCTGACGGCCGCAGCAAAGCCCGCAGCCGCACGGGCGGTTTCGCCAGGCGAGCGGCTGCCAAAGAGCTTTCCAACGAGGCACGGCTTTCCCTCCTGGCTCTTCGGGCGTGGGAGCTGTCGCCAGAGCCGCGGCCCTACCGGAAAATGCTTCGCAGGCTGGCGCGGCTGCACCTGGTGGGCGCCGGTGGCGGGGAGGCTGACGGCCGCCACAAAGCCCGCAGCCCCACGGGCTGTGGGGCCACGCGAGCGGCTACCAAAGAGCTTTCCAACGAGGCACGGCTTTCCCTCCTGGCTCTTCGGGCGTGGGAGCTGTCACCAGAGCCGCGGCCCTACCGGAAAATGCTTCGCAGGCTGGCGCGGCTGTAGCTGGTGGGCGCCGGTGGCGCTGAGGCTGACGGCCGCCGCAAAGCCCGCAGCCCCACGGGCTGTGGGGCCACGCGAACGGCTGCCAAAGAGCTTTCCAACGAGGCATGGCTTTCCCTCCTGGCTCTTCGGGCGTGGGAGCTGTCGCCAGAGACGCGGCCCTACCGGAAAATGCTTCGTAGGCTGGCGCAGCGGCGCCACGTGGACGCCGGTGGCAGCGAGGATGACGGCCGCCGCAAAGCCCGCAGCCCCACAGGCTGTTTCGCCAGGCGAGCGGCTGCCAAAGAGCTTTCCAACGAGGCACGGCTTTCCCTCCTGGCTCTTCGTGCTTGGGAGCTGTCGCCAGAGTTGCGGCCCTACCGGAAAATGCTTCGCAGGCTGGCGCGGCGGCGCCACGTGGGCGCCGGTGGCTCCGAGGCTGACGGCCGCCGCAAAGCCCGCAGCCCCACGGGCTGTGGGGCCACGCGAGCGGCTGCCAAAGAGCTTTCCAACGAGGCACGGCTTTCCCTCCCTGCTCTTCGGGCGTGGGAGCTGTCGCCAGAGCCGCGGCCCTACCGGAAAATGCTTCGCAGGCTGGCGCGGCTGTACCAGGTGGGCGCCGGTGGCGCCGAGGCTGACGGCCGCCGCAAAGCCCGCAGCCCCACGGGCTGTGGGGCCACGCGAGCGGCTGCCAAAGAGCTTTCCAACGAGGCACGGCTTTCCCTCCTGGCTCTTCGGGCGTGGGAGCTGTCGCCAGATTCGCGTCCCTACCGCAAAAAGCTCTGCATACTTGCGCGGCGGCGCCACATGGGCACCGTTGGCGGAGAGGCTGACGGCCGCCGCAAAGCCTGCAGCCCCACGGGCTGTGGGGCCACGGAAGAGGCTGCCAAAGAGCTTTCCAACGAGGCACGGCTTTCCCTCCTGGCTCTTCGGGCGTGGGAGCTGTCGCCAGAGCCGCGGCCCTACCAGAAAATGCTTCGCAGGCTGGCGCGGCTGTAGCTGGTGGGCGCCGGTGGCGCTGAGGCTGACGGCCGCCGCAAAGCCCGCAGCCCCACGGGCTGTGGGGCCACGCGAGCGGCTGCCAAAGAGCTTTCCAACGAGGCACGGCTTTCTCTCCTCGCTCTTCGGGCGTGGGAGCTGTCGCCAGAGCCGCGGCCCTACCGGAAAATGCTTCGCAGGCTGGTGGGGCGGCGCCACGTGGGCGCCGGTGGCTCCGAGGCTGACGGCCACCGCAAAGCCCGCAGCCCCACGGGCTGTGGGGCCACGCGAGCGGCTGCCAAAGAGCTTTCCAACGAGGCACGGCTTTCCCTCCTGGCTCTTCGTGCTTGGGAGCTGTCGTCAGAGTTGCAGCCCTACCGGAAAATGCTTCGCAGGCTGGCGCGGTGGCGCCACGTGGGCGCCGGTGTCGACGAGGTTGATGGCCGCCGTATAGCCCGCAGCCACACGGGCTGTGGGGCCACGCGAGCGGCTGCCAAAGAGCTTTCCAACGAGGCACGGCTTTCCCTCCTGGCTCTTCGTGCTTGGGAGCTGTCGCCAGAGTTGCGGCCCTACCGGAAAACGCTTCGCAGGCTGGTGCGGCGGAGCCACGTGGGCGCCGGTGTCGCCGAGGCTGACGGCCGCCGCAAAGCCCGCAGCCCCACAGGCTGTTTCGCCAAACGAGCGGCTGTCAAAGAGCTTTCCAACGAGGCACGGCTTTCCCTCCTGGCTCTTCGGGCTTGGGAGTTGTCGTCAGAGCCGCAGCCCTACCGGAAAATGCTTCGCAAGCTGGCGCGGCAGCGCCACGTGGGCACCGTTGGCGGCGAGGCTGACGGCCGCCGCAAAGCCCGCAGCCACACGGGCTGTTTCGCCAGGCGAGCGGCTGCCAAAGAGCTTTCCAACGAGGCACGGCTTTCCCTCCTGGCTCTTCGGGCTTGGGAGCTGTCGTCAGAGCCGCAGCCCTACCGGAAAATGCTTCGCAGACTGGTGCGGCGGCGCCACGTGGGCGCCGGTGTCGCCGAGGCTGACGGCCGCCGCAAAGCCCGCAGCCCCACGGGCTGTGGGGCCACGCGAGCGGCTACCAAAGAGCTTTCCAACGAGGCACGGCTTTCCCTCCTGGCTCTTCGGGCGTGGGAGCTGTCGCCAGAGCCGCGGCCCTACCGGAAAATGCTTCGCAGGCTGGCGCGGCTGTAGCTGGTGGGCGCCGGTGGCGCTGAGGCTGACGGCCGCCGCAAAGCCCGCAGCCCCACGGGCTGTGGGGCCACGCGAGCGGCTGCCAAAGAGCTTTCCAACGAGGCATGGCTTTCCCTCCTGGCTCTTCGGGCGTGGGAGCTGTCGCCAGAGACGCGGCCCTACCGGAAAATGCTTCGTAGGCTGGCGCAGCGGCGCCACGTGGACGCCGGTGGCAGCGAGGATGACGGCCGCCGCAAAGCCCGCAGCCCCACAGGCTGTTTCGCCAAACGAGCGGCTGCCAAAGAGCTTTCCAACGAGGCACAGCTTTCCCTCCTGGCTCTTCGTGCTTGGGAGCTGTCGCCAGAGTTGCGGCCCTACCGGAAAATGCTTCGCAGGCTGGCGCGGCGGCGCCACGTGGGCGCCGGTGGCTCCGAGGCTGACGGCCGCCGCAAAGCCCGCAGCCCCACGGGCTGTGGGGCCACGCGAGCGGCTGCCAAAGAGCTTTCCAACGAGGCACGGCTTTCCCTCCCTGCTCTTCGGGCGTGGGAGCTGTCGCCAGAGCCGCGGCCCTACCGGAAAATGCTTCGCAGGCTGGCGCGGCTGTACCAGGTGGGCGCCGGTGGCGCCGAGGCTGACGGCCGCCGCAAAGCCCGCAGCCCCACGGGCTGTGGGGCCACGCGAGCGGCTGCCAAAGAGCTTTCCAACGAGGCACGGCTTTCCCTCCTGGCTCTTCGGGCGTGGGAGCTGTCGCCAGATTCGCGTCCCTACCGCAAAAAGCTCTGCATACTTGCGCGGCGGCGCCACATGGGCACCGTTGGCGGAGAGGCTGACGGCCGCCGCAAAGCCTGCAGCCCCACGGGCTGTGGGGCCACGGAAGAGGCTGCCAAAGAGCTTTCCAACGAGGCACGGCTTTCCCTCCTGGCTCTTCGGGCGTGGGAGCTGTCGCCAGAGCCGCGGCCCTACCGGAAAATGCTTCGCAGGCTGGCGCGGCTGTAGCTGGTGGGCGCCGGTGGCGCTGAGGCTGACGGCCGCCGCAAAGCCCGCAGCCCCACGGGCTGTGGGGCCACGCGAGCGGCTGCCAAAGAGCTTTCCAACGAGGCACGGCTTTCTCTCCTCGCTCTTCGGGCGTGGGAGCTGTCGCCAGAGCCGCGGCCCTACCGGAAAATGCTTCGCAGGCTGGTGGGGCGGCGCCACGTGGGCGCCGGTGGCTCCGAGGCTGACGGCCACCGCAAAGCCCGCAGCCCCACGGGCTGTGGGGCCACGCGAGCGGCTGCCAAAGAGCTTTCCAACGAGGCACGGCTTTCCCTCCTGGCTCTTCGTGCTTGGGAGCTGTCGCCAGAGTTGCGGCCCTACCGGAAAACGCTTCGCAGGCTGGTGCGGCGGAGCCACGTGGGCGCCGGTGTCGCCGAGGCTGACGGCCGCCGCAAAGCCCGCAGCCCCACAGGCTGTTTCGCCAAACGAGCGGCTGTCAAAGAGCTTTCCAACGAGGCACGGCTTTCCCTCCTGGCTCTTCGGGCTTGGGAGTTGTCGTCAGAGCCGCAGCCCTACCGGAAAATGCTTCGCAAGCTGGCGCGGCAGCGCCACGTGGGCACCGTTGGCGGCGAGGCTGACGGCCGCCGCAAAGCCCGCAGCCACACGGGCTGTTTCGCCAGGCGAGCGGCTGCCAAAGAGCTTTCCAACGAGGCACGGCTTTCCCTCCTGGCTCTTCGGGCTTGGGAGCTGTCGTCAGAGCCGCAGCCCTACCGGAAAATGCTTCGCAGACTGGTGCGGCGGCGCCACGTGGGCGCCGGTGTCGCCGAGGCTGACGGCCGCCGCAAAGCCCGCAGCCCCACGGGCTGTGGGGCAACGCGAGAGGCTGCCAAAGAGCTTTCCAACGAGGCATGGCTTTCCCTCCTGGCTCTTCGGGCGTGGGAGCTGTCGCCAGAGACGCGGCCCTACCGGAAAATGCTTCGTAGGCTGGCGCGGCTGCACCTGGTGGGCGCCAGTGGCGGGGAGGCTGACGGCCGCCGCAAAGCCCGCAGCCCCACGGGCTGTGGGGCCACGCGAGCGGCTGCCAAAGAGCTTTCCAACGAGGCACGGCTTTCCCTCCCGGCTCTTCGGGCGTGGGAGCTGTCG
This sequence comes from Chroicocephalus ridibundus, assembly GCF_963924245.1. NCBI lineage: Eukaryota > Metazoa > Chordata > Aves > Charadriiformes > Laridae > Chroicocephalus > Chroicocephalus ridibundus. The sequence continues at coordinate 430,840 of NW_026961196.1, forward strand.
CCAGAGTCGCAGCCCTACCGCAAAAAGCTCTGCATACTTGCGCGGCGGCGCCACATGGGCACCCTTGGCGGAGAGGCTGACGGCCGCCGCAAAGCCCGCAGCCCCACGGGCTGTGGGTCCACGGAAGAGGCTGCCAAAGAGCTTTCCAACGAGGCACGGCTTTCCCTCCTGGCTCTTCGGGCGTGGGAGCTGTCGCCAGAGCCGCGGCCCTACCGGAAAATGCTTCGCAGGCTCGTGGGGCGGCGCCACGTGGGCGCCGGTGGCTCCGAGGCTGACGGCCGCCGCAAAGCCCGCAGCCCCACGGGCTGTGGGGCCACGCGAGCGGCTACCAAAGAGCTTTCCAACGAGGCATGGCTTTCCCTCCTGGCTCTTCCGGCGTGGGAGCTGTCGCCAGAGCCGCGGCCCTACCGGAAAATGGTTTGGAGGCTGGCGCGGCGGCACCACCTCGGGCTGCGGGCTTTCCTGCTGCCTTCAGAGTCTCACAGCCACCCTTTCCCACTTGGCACCACGCCAGCCTCTAGCATTTCTATTATTAAGTCAAGACAGTGTACGACTTAACATCATACAGAGCGCTACACATCAATACATGCTCAAATTAAGCATAGCCACTGGAAAAATTGGCAATACAGTGCCATCGTATGTTACCAAGTGTCACATCTCATTGAAGACAATGACAGAGCGATGCAACGTCAAGCGTAACACAGTACTGGGCCGTGCGAGGCAATACGCCGTCACAGAATCAGCAATAGAGAAATTCACAACGGAGTGCGGTCTTACGATAGAATCTCTAAAGCCACCGTTAAGCCAGTGACAGGCGGTACAATGCCACACGTTACAGTATACAGGGCAGTACAACCCGATTCGCAGACAAATAAATTAGAGCAAATTACAAGACTCCCAATACAGTACAGTACAATGCCAGACCGTCTCAGATGTCGGTCAAGACAATGCCAGGGCAATGCAGTGCAAGACATAACGTTATACAGGTCAGTACAAGGCAATACGCAGTCAAATGAAGAACAGTAAACTACAATACCCAAACCACACTGGCAAACAATGGCAAACAATCCCACATGTCGGTCGAGACAATGACAACGCGAGACAGAACACCGTGCAGGGCAGCGCAAGGCCGTACACAGTCAAATAGAGAACAGCTGACCAGAAAACCCGCACTACGCTGCCGTACGATCTCAAAACATCTCGGATGGCAGTCAAGGCAATTACAGGGCAAGACAAAGCACTACGTCGCAGTACACAAGGCAGTACAAGGCAATACTCAGTCAAATAAATAACAGACAGTCACAAAATTCACAGTGCAGTGAATTCACATGGGTCAGATGGCAACCAAAAGAAGGACAGGGCAATACAAGGCGAGAGGTAACCCAATACGGGGCCGGACAAGGCAATATGCAGTTGTGGCGGGTGGAGCGATTCACTTCAGTCCTGAGAGAAGTAGAGAAACATTTAGAAACATCAACACAGTGTTTCGACAAAGGCAGCAGTGAACGTAACATCCCTTTACCAGGTTCCGTGGCCACGTACCCCAGATCATTTATTGCACAGGGGCCAGGGTCAGACGAGCTGTTAGGGAGACCCTCCCGTCGAGCCACAACCCCCTTGCTTTCTAAACTCCTTCTTGAAGAGCAGTCTAAGTGCGGCTGGATCCAATTCCTAGCCCTGGACTTGGGCACCGGTTCACCTCTAAAGGATTGTATCCGCGCCATCAACCCTTTATATCACTGAGCTAAGGCTACGAGGTTTAGCGTGGTATTAGTCACTTACCGAGACTCTGTTGCGGCAAGGGATCTCTCAGCCTTGAGGAGCAGAACCTGAAGCAAGCGTCCCCGCTCAAGGGCACATCCTGGTGCTATGACAGACTATGACAGGCAATACTATGACAGGGCAATACAATGCGAGACGTAACTTTACACAGGGCAGTACAAGGCCAATACACAGTCAAATAGGGAATGACCGATCACAAAATTGATGCACGGTCAAATAGAGTACAACAGCCTAAGAAGCCCTCAATACAGTGCCTGTCAACGCCAGAATACATCAGATGGCTCGCAGCACGGTGAGAGGGCAATACGACGCAAGACTCAGGAAAATACAGGGCAGTACAAAGCAATACGTAGTCAAATATAGAACAGCCGATCAAAAACACCCTCAGTTCGGTGCGGTACAACCCCAGAGAGTGTAAAAGGACAGTTAAGACTATTTCATGGCAACACAACGCACAATGTAACACAATACAGGTTGCTACAACACGATACAGAATAATATAGGAAACAACCCATCAAAACGCCACAATACGGTGCAGTACGATCCCACACGGTCTCGGGTGGCAGTCAAAACAACTATAGGGCGACACGATCCAAGATGCAACATTACACGACAGAGCAGAACTGAAGACGCAGTCAACTAAATACCAACCAATTAGAAGAACCGCAATACAGTGCGGGAGAAAACAAAAATAAATGGAGATGCCAGTCAAGACAATGACAGAGCAATACAAGGCAAGAAATAACGCAATACAGGGCAGTACAGTGAAATACACGGTCAAATAAATAACTGATTAAGTATCCCGCAATACCGTGCGATGCAATGCCAAAACGCGTGAGACAGCAGTCGAGGCAGTGACAGAGCTATACAATGGAAGACGTAACAATGCAGGGCTGTACAACACCAAAATGTATCAGATGGCACTCAGAACAATAACATGGCGATACAATGCAAGCCGCAACACAATACAAGGTGGTAACAAGGCAATACACGGTCAAACACAGACTAACGAATAAAACCTGCACAATACGGATCGCTGCAATCCCAGAACATCTAAAGTGACAGTGAACGGAATGACGGGGCAGTACAATGCAAGATACAACACTAGACAGGGCAATACGCATTCAAATAACGCACAACCGATTAAAAAACCCACAATACACACCAGTACAATGCCGGAACAGATCAGATGGCAGTCCGGGCAAATAGAGGACAATACAATGCCAAACGTGACGCCATACAGGGCCGGACAAGGCAATACGCAGTTGTGGCAGGCCGAGCGGCTAACTTCGCTTCTAAGAGAGAAGCGGTGAAACATTCAGAAACATCAACACAGTGATTCTCCAAAGGCAGCAGCGCATGTGACGGCGCTTTACCAGATTCCATATGGCCACGCACCCCGGATTATTTACTGCCTAGGGGCCAGGGTCAGACAAGCTGTCAGGGAGACCCTCCCGTTGAGTCACGAGGCTCGGAAAGGACCCCCTTGCTTTCTAAACTCCTTCTCGGAGAGGAGTCTAGGTGCGGCTGGATCCAATTCCTAGCCCCGGACTTAGGCAACGGTTCACCTCTAAAGGATTGTATCTGCGCCATCGACCCTTTATATCACTGAGCTAAGGCTACAAGGTTTTGTATGCTATTAGTCACTTACTGAGAATCTGTTGCGGCAAGGCATCTCTATCTCGAGGAGCAGAACCTTAATTGAGCGTCCCTGCTCAAGGGGAGATCCTGGCACGGAGGCCCCTGCCATGCAGAAGTCAAAAGGCTCTTGGGCTGTCCGCTATTTATGGGGTAAGCTAATTGACTTATAGTCACATCAGCACAGGAACAAAATATCTAGGTCCCCACTGTGTTGCCAACCATCCCCCAACTTCAAGTACCACTCAGAACAACTCCATGGATGATTGGGGCGCCAAAACGAAGGGGCGCCCGCACCACCCCAGCAGTCAAATAAGGAACAACCAATGGAACTTTCACAATAAATAAGTACAATCCCAGACAGTCCAAAGTAACAGCCAAGACAACGACAGACCAATACAGTGCAAGACCTAACATCACACAGAGCAGTAAAAGGCAACGCGCAGCCAAGTCAAGAACAGTTAAAATACCCATAATCCAGTGCAGCACTATGACACTGTCCCAAAACGCAGTCAAAACAATGACAGAGTAATGCAACACGAGCTGTAACACAATACAGGGCAGCACAAAGCAATACACAGTCACACAAAGAACAGCCAATTACAAAACCCACAACAGAACGCCCTACGATCTCAGGAAGTCTCAGAGGGCAGTCACGGCAAATACAGGGCAATACGGTGCAAGATAACACAATACAGGCCACTGCCAGCCAATACTCAGTCAAATAAATAACAGACAGTCAAAAAATTCACAATGCAGTGCACTACTATGACACCATGGGTCAGGTGGCAATCATGACAACGATAGGGCAATACAAGGCAAGACGTAACCCAACACGGGGCCGGACAAGGCAATATGCAGTTGTGGCAGGTGGAGCCATTCACTTCACTCCTAAGAGAAAAGTAGAGAAACATTCAGAAACATCAACACAGTGATTCTCCAAAGGCAGCAGTGCGCATGACGGCGCTTTATCAGGTTCCGTGGCCACGGACCCTGGATTATTTCCTGCCTAGGGGCCAGGGTCAGACGAGCTGTCAGGGAGACCCTCCCGTTGAGTCACGAGGCTCGGAAAGGACCCCCTTGCTTTCTAAACTCCTTCTCGGAGAGGAGTCTAGGTGCGGCTGGATCCAATTCCTAGCTCGGAGAGGACCCCCTTGCTTTCTAAACTCCTTCTCGGAGAGGAGTCTAGGTGCGGCTGGATCCAATTCCTAGCCCCGGACTTGGGCAACGGTTCACCTCTAAAGGATTATGTCTGTGCCGTCAACCCTTTACATGGCTCATAAAAAACAGCTGATGAAGGAAGTGACAATATGGTGGCCTACAACGGCAGAATAGATCAGATGACAATCAAGACAACAACAGAGCAATACAATGGAAGACGTAACACCACACGGGGCCGGACAAGGCAATACACAGCCACATCAGAACCCATGAGAGACATCAAACTACAGTCCAGACCTAGGACAGATTCTCTAACGTGACCGTCAAGACGACAGGGCAATGCAATGCAAGATGTAACACAGGCCATATGCAGTTGTGGCGGGCGCAATGATAAAATTCACTCCTAAGAGAGAGGTAGAGAAACATTAACAAACATAACAGTGATTCACTAAAGGTAGCAGCGCACGTGATGGCACTTTACCAGGTTCCATATGGCCACGCACCCCGGGTCATTTACTGCCTCAGGGCCAGGGTCTGACACGCTGTCTGGGAGACCCTCCCGTTGAGTCACGAGGCTCGGAAAGGACCCCCTTGCTTTCTAAACTCCTTCTCCGAGAGGAGTCTAGGTGCGGCTGGATCCCATCCTCGCCCCGGACTTGGGCAACGGTTCACCTCTAAAGGATCATATCTGCGTGATCAAACCCTTCGTATCGCTCAGCTAAGATGGCAAAGTCTGGCATGCTGTTAGTCACTTACCCAGAATCTGTTGCGGCAAGGCTTCTCTCAACCTAGAGGAGCAGAACCTTAAGTGAGTGTCCCCGGGAAACGCTGGCAAACAGGCCGCTGCCTTGCAAGGAAGCTCAAAGGGCTCTTGGTCTGTCCGCTAGGTCTATAGCAAGCTAACTGACTCACAGTGTCTTGACTCTGGTGCCAGCCACCCCACAAAGTTCAAGTGCCACTCGTAGCGACTCCTGCTGGTCGTTATAGCTCGAGCAGCAGCCTGGAGGAAAAAGGGGGGTGACATCGCAACAGCGGTCAAATACAGAACAACCGGTTAAAAATTGCACAATACTGTGCCAGAGACTCTAAAATAACTGGCAAGACAACGACAGGGCAACCCCATGCAAGATCTAACCTTACACAGGGCAGTACAAGGCAACATACAATCAAATGCAGAGCAGACAATGAAAGAATTGACGGTACGGTGCCATACAACGGTAGAATATATCAGATGTCGGTCACCACAATGACAGAGCAATACAAGGCAAGACGTAACGCGATACGGGGCCCTACCAGGCGACACAGTCAAGGAAACAACAACCCATGAAAGAATTCACAATACAGCGCGGTCCTAGGACGGAACGTGTAAAATGACCGTCGAGACAGTGACAGGGCAATACAATGCAAGACACAACACCATACCAGGTGGTAACAAGGCAACATGCAGCCAAACGAAGAACAACCGATTAAGAAACCCAGCATACGTTCAACTGTAATACCAGAAAACATCAGAAGGCAGTCAAGACAACGACAGCACACTATAACATGAGAAGTAACACAATACACAGCAGTACAAGGCATTACACAGTCAAATAAAGAAGAACCGATTAAAAACCACACAATACAGTGCGGTGCGATGCCAGAGTGGATCAGAAGGCAGTCGAGACTATGACGGGGCAATATAATGCAAGATGTTACACAATACAGGGCGGTACAAGGCATTAGAAAGCCAGATGAAGAACAACCGATTAAAAAACCCGCAATACAGCGTGGTACGAGGCCCGAACAGATCAGAAGGCAGTCAAGGCTACGACGGGGCAATATAACACGAGACATAACGCAATAGAGGGCGGTACAAGGCATTACACAGTCAAAGAACAACCGATTAAAAAAAAAAAAACACGCAACACGGTGTGGTACGATGCCAGAATAGATCACAGAGCAATCAAGAGCGTGACGGGGCAACACGATGCGAAACCGATACTGAGTGAGGCGGAGCAATACTATTTCAAATATACAAGAACATAGTACGGAACCAAATTCTTAAGCGTACGACACAAGACCATCTCAAATGGCAGTCAAGGAAGTTACCGAGCAACGTAATCCCGATTTGCACAAAATGGTACCATCAGGCACCATCACGTCCGTCAACACTAAGTTGTACTGCAATATCCCCCGCATCACACGCGCCGTACCCTTCTGCTCACCTGCTCCGCATGGATTCTGGGTTTGGACTTTGTGGCACACTCTGGTTCTGGCACCTAAAACACCTAAGACACACAATATTACTGTTGAGCTTACGGGAAACCACCACCCCCATGCGCTACCTCTCTGCTACCCAGCTCACCTCCAACGCTCGTCCGGCTCCGGATGCCTGCGGCGCCTGCAAAACCAAAGACAAACACTCCCCTGAGCCGCAATGTAGCACTGGGCTATTAGACGCCAACGTGTCCACAACCGCCTCACTTGCTGGGACTCCTCAGTGGGTGCGCAGCATCGCCCCTCTGACCCTGCATGTCACACCAACCGAAGAAACACACGCCGAGATACTGCCCAAAACCCTACCAAATTCCCCATCTCCCACTCCCTCACCTTGCCCGCCCATCCTCCCCCTCCTGGCTCTTCGGGCGTGGGAGCTGTCGCCAGAGCCGCGGCCCTACCGGAAAATGCTTCGCAGCCTGGTGAGGCGGTGACACATGGGCGCCGGTGGCAGCGAGGCTGACGGCCGCCGCAAAGCCCGCAGCCCCACAGGCTGTTTCGCCAGGCGAGCGGCTGCCAAAGAGCTTTCCAACGAGGCACGGCTTTCCCTCCTCGCTCTTCGGGCGTGGGAGCTGTCGCCAGAGCCGCGGCCCTACCGGAAAATGCTTCGCAGGCTGGCACGGCTGCACCTGGTGGGCGCCGGTGGCGGGGAGGCTGACGGCCACCACAAAGCCCGCAGCCCCACGGGCTGTGGGGCCACGCGAGCGGCTGCCAAAGAGCTTTCCAACGAGGCACGGCTTTCTCTCCTGGCTCTTCGTGCTTGGGAGCTGTCGTCAGAGCCGCGGCCCTACCGGAAAATGCTTCGCAAGCTGGCGCGGCAGCGCCACGTAGGCGCCGGTGGCGGCGAGGCTGACGGCCGCCGCAAAGCCCGCAGCCCCACGGGCTGTTTCGCCAGGCGAGCGGCTGCCAAAGAGCTTTCCAACGAGGCACGGCTTTCCCTCCTGGCTCTTCGTGCTTGGGAGCTGTCGCCAGAGCCGCGGCCCTACCAGAAAATGCTTCGCAGCGTGGCGCGGCGGCGCCACATGGGCGCCGGTGGCGTGGAGGCTGACGGCCGCCGCAAAGCCCGCAGCCCCACGGGCTGTGGGGCCACGCGAGCGGCTGCCAAAGAGCTTTCCAGCGAGGCATGGCTTTCCCTCCTGGCTCTTCCGGCGTGGGAGCTGTCGCCAGAGCCGCGGCCCTACCGGAAAATGGTTTGGAGGCTGGCGCGGCGGCACCACCTCGGGCTGCGGGCTTTCCTGCTGCCTTCAGAGTCTCACAGCCACCCTTTCCCACTTGGCACCACGCCAGCCTCTAGCATTTCTATTATTAAGTCAAGACAGTGTACGACTTAACATCATACAGAGCGCTACACATCAATACATGCTCAAATTAAGCATAGCCACTGGAAAAATTGGCAATACAGTGCCATCGTATGTTACCAAGTGTCACATCTCATTGAAGACAATGACAGAGCGATGCAACGTCAAGCGTAACACAGTACTGGGCCGTGCGAGGCAATACGCCGTCACAGAATCACCCATAGAGAAATTCACAACGGAGTGCGGTCTTACGATAGAATCTCTAAAGCCACCGTTAAGCCAGTGACAGGCGGTACAATGCCACACGTTACAGTATACAGGGCAGTACAACCCGATTCGCAGACAAATAAATTAGAGCAAATTACAAGACTCCCAATACAGTACAGTACAATGCCAGACCGTCTCAGATGTCGGTCAAGACAATGCCAGGGCAATGCAGTGCAAGACATAACGTTATACAGGTCAGTACAAGGCAATACGCAGTCAAATGAAGAACAGTAAACTACAATACCCAAACCACACTGGCAAACAATGGCAAACAATCCCACATGTCGGTCGAGACAATGACAACGCGAGACAGAACACCGTGCAGGGCAGCGCAAGGCCGTACACAGTCAAATAGAGAACAGCTGACCAGAAAACCCGCACTACGCTGCCGTACGATCTCAAAACATCTCGGATGGCAGTCAAGGCAATTACAGGGCAAGACAAAGCACTACGTCGCAGTACACAAGGCAGTACAAGGCAATACTCAGTCAAATAAATAACAGACAGTCACAAAATTCACAGTGCAGTGAATTCACATGGGTCAGATGGCAACCAAAAGAAGGACAGGGCAATACAAGGCGAGAGGTAACCCAATACGGGGCCGGACAAGGCAATATGCAGTTGTGGCGGGTGGAGCGATTCACTTCAGTCCTGAGAGAAGTAGAGAAACATTTAGAAACATCAACACAGTGTTTCGACAAAGGCAGCAGTGAACGTAACATCCCTTTACCAGGTTCCGTGGCCACGTACCCCAGATCATTTATTGCACAGGGGCCAGGGTCAGACGAGCTGTTAGGGAGACCCTCCCGTCGAGCCACAACCCCCTTGCTTTCTAAACTCCTTCTTGAAGAGCAGTCTAAGTGCGGCTGGATCCAATTCCTAGCCCTGGACTTGGGCACCGGTTCACCTCTAAAGGATTGTATCCGCGCCATCAACCCTTTATATCACTGAGCTAAGGCTACGAGGTTTAGCGTGGTATTAGTCACTTACCGAGACTCTGTTGCGGCAAGGGATCTCTCAGCCTTGAGGAGCAGAACCTGAAGCAAGCGTCCCCGCTCAAGGGCACATCCTGGTGCTATGACAGACTATGACAGGCAATACTATGACAGGGCAATACAATGCGAGACGTAACTTTACACAGGGCAGTACAAGGCCAATACACAGTCAAATAGGGAATGACCGATCACAAAATTGATGCACGGTCAAATAGAGTACAACAGCCTAAGAAGCCCTCAATACAGTGCCTGTCAACGCCAGAATACATCAGATGGCTCGCAGCACGGTGAGAGGGCAATACGACGCAAGACTCAGGAAAATACAGGGCAGTACAAAGCAATACGTAGTCAAATATAGAACAGCCGATCAAAAACACCCTCAGTTCGGTGCGGTACAACCCCAGAGAGTGTAAAAGGACAGTTAAGACTATTTCATGGCAACACAACGCACAATGTAACACAATACAGGTTGCTACAACACGATACAGAATAATATAGGAAACAACCCATCAAAACGCCACAATACGGTGCAGTACGATCCCACACGGTCTCGGGTGGCAGTCAAAACAACTATAGGGCGACACGATCCAAGATGCAACATTACACGACAGAGCAGAACTGAAGACGCAGTCAACTAAATACCAACCAATTAGAAGAACCGCAATACAGTGCGGGAGAAAACAAAAATAAATGGAGATGCCAGTCAAGACAATGACAGAGCAATACAAGGCAAGAAATAACGCAATACAGGGCAGTACAGTGAAATACACGGTCAAATAAATAACTGATTAAGTATCCCGCAATACCGTGCGATGCAATGCCAAAACGCGTGAGACAGCAGTCGAGGCAGTGACAGAGCTATACAATGGAAGACGTAACAATGCAGGGCTGTACAACACCAAAATGTATCAGATGGCACTCAGAACAATAACATGGCGATACAATGCAAGCCGCAACACAATACAAGGTGGTAACAAGGCAATACACGGTCAAACACAGACTAACGAATAAAACCTGCACAATACGGATCGCTGCAATCCCAGAACATCTAAAGTGACAGTGAACGGAATGACGGGGCAGTACAATGCAAGATACAACACTAGACAGGGCAATACGCATTCAAATAACGCACAACCGATTAAAAAACCCACAATACACACCAGTACAATGCCGGAACAGATCAGATGGCAGTCCGGGCAAATAGAGGACAATACAATGCCAAACGTGACGCCATACAGGGCCGGACAAGGCAATACGCAGTTGTGGCAGGCCGAGCGGCTAACTTCGCTTCTAAGAGAGAAGCGGTGAAACATTCAGAAACATCAACACAGTGATTCTCCAAAGGCAGCAGCGCATGTGACGGCGCTTTACCAGATTCCATATGGCCACGCACCCCGGATTATTTACTGCCTAGGGGCCAGGGTCAGACAAGCTGTCAGGGAGACCCTCCCGTTGAGTCACGAGGCTCGGAAAGGACCCCCTTGCTTTCTAAACTCCTTCTCGGAGAGGAGTCTAGGTGCGGCTGGATCCAATTCCTAGCCCCGGACTTAGGCAACGGTTCACCTCTAAAGGATTGTATCTGCGCCATCGACCCTTTATATCACTGAGCTAAGGCTACAAGGTTTTGTATGCTATTAGTCACTTACTGAGAATCTGTTGCGGCAAGGCATCTCTATCTCGAGGAGCAGAACCTTAATTGAGCGTCCCTGCTCAAGGGGAGATCCTGGCACGGAGGCCCCTGCCATGCAGAAGTCAAAAGGCTCTTGGGCTGTCCGCTATTTATGGGGTAAGCTAATTGACTTATAGTCACATCAGCACAGGAACAAAATATCTAGGTCCCCACTGTGTTGCCAACCATCCCCCAACTTCAAGTACCACTCAGAACAACTCCATGGATGATTGGGGCGCCAAAACGAAGGGGCGCCCGCACCACCCCAGCAGTCAAATAAGGAACAACCAATGGAACTTTCACAATAAATAAGTACAATCCCAGACAGTCCAAAGTAACAGCCAAGACAACGACAGACCAATACAGTGCAAGACCTAACATCACACAGAGCAGTAAAAGGCAACGCGCAGCCAAGTCAAGAACAGTTAAAATACCCATAATCCAGTGCAGCACTATGACACTGTCCCAAAACGCAGTCAAAACAATGACAGAGTAATGCAACACGAGCCGTAACACAATACAGGGCAGCACAAAGCAATACACAGTCACACAAAGAACAGCCAATTACAAAACCCACAACAGAACGCCCTACGATCTCAGGAAGTCTCAGAGGGCAGTCACGGCAAATACAGGGCAATACGGTGCAAGATAACACAATACAGGCCACTGCCAGCCAATACTCAGTCAAATAAATAACAGACAGTCAAAAAATTCACAATGCAGTGCACTACTATGACACCATGGGTCAGGTGGCAATCATGACAACGATAGGGCAATACAAGGCAAGACGTAACCCAACACGGGGCCGGACAAGGCAATATGCAGTTGTGGCAGGTGGAGCCATTCACTTCACTCCTAAGAGAAAAGTAGAGAAACATTCAGAAACATCAACACAGTGATTCTCCAAAGGCAGCAGTGCGCATGACGGCGCTTTATCAGGTTCCGTGGCCACGGACCCTGGATTATTTCCTGCCTAGGGGCCAGGGTCAGACGAGCTGTCAGGGAGACCCTCCCGTTGAGTCACGAGGCTCGGAAAGGACCCCCTTGCTTTCTAAACTCCTTCTCGGAGAGGAGTCTAGGTGCGGCTGGATCCAATTCCTAGCTCGGAGAGGACCCCCTTGCTTTCTAAACTCCTTCTCGGAGAGGAGTCTAGGTGCCGCTGGATCCAATTCCTAGCCCCGGACTTGGGCAACGGTTCACCTCTAAAGGATTATGTCTGTGCCGTCAACCCTTTACATGGCTCATAAAAAACAGCTGATGAAGGAAGTGACAATATGGTGGCCTACAACGGCAGAATAGATCAGATGACAATCAAGACAACAACAGAGCAATACAATGGAAGACGTAACACCACACGGGGCCGGACAAGGCAATACACAGCCACATCAGAACCCATGAGAGACATCAAACTACAGTCCAGACCTAGGACAGATTCTCTAACGTGACCGTCAAGACGACAGGGCAATGCAATGCAAGATGTAACACAGGCCATATGCAGTTGTGGCGGGCGCAATGATAAAATTCACTCCTAAGAGAGAGGTAGAGAAACATTAACAAACATAACAGTGATTCACTAAAGGTAGCAGCGCACGTGATGGCACTTTACCAGGTTCCATATGGCCACGCACCCCGGGTCATTTACTGCCTCAGGGCCAGGGTCTGACACGCTGTCTGGGAGACCCTCCCGTTGAGTCACGAGGCTCGGAAAGGACCCCCTTGCTTTCTAAACTCCTTCTCCGAGAGGAGTCTAGGTGCGGCTGGATCCCATCCTCGCCCCGGACTTGGGCAACGGTTCACCTCTAAAGGATCATATCTGCGTGATCAAACCCTTCGTATCGCTCAGCTAAGATGGCAAAGTCTGGCATGCTGTTAGTCACTTACCCAGAATCTGTTGCGGCAAGGCTTCTCTCAACCTAGAGGAGCAGAACCTTAAGTGAGTGTCCCCGGGAAACGCTGGCAAACAGGCCGCTGCCTTGCAAGGAAGCTCAAAGGGCTCTTGGTCTGTCCGCTAGGTCTATAGCAAGCTAACTGACTCACAGTGTCTTGACTCTGGTGCCAGCCACCCCACAAAGTTCAAGTGCCACTCGTAGCGACTCCTGCTGGTCGTTATAGCTCGAGCAGCAGCCTGGAGGAAAAAGGGGGGTGACATCGCAACAGCGGTCAAATACAGAACAACCGGTTAAAAATTGCACAATACTGTGCCAGAGACTCTAAAATAACTGGCAAGACAACGACAGGGCAACACCATGCAAGATCTAACCTTACACAGGGCAGTACAAGGCAACATACAATCAAATGCAGAGCAGACAATGAAAGAATTGACGGTACGGTGCCATACAACGGTAGAATATATCAGATGTCGGTCACCACAATGACAGAGCAATACAAGGCAAGACGTAACGCGATACGGGGCCCTACCAGGCGACACAGTCAAGGAAACAACAACCCATGAAAGAATTCACAATACAGCGCGGTCCTAGGACGGAACGTGTAAAATGACCGTCGAGACAGTGACAGGGCAATACAATGCAAGACACAACACCATACCAGGTGGTAACAAGGCAACATGCAGCCAAACGAAGAACAACCGATTAAGAAACCCAGCATACGTTCAACTGTAATACCAGAAAACATCAGAAGGCAGTCAAGACAACGACAGCACACTATAACATGAGAAGTAACACAATACACAGCAGTACAAGGCATTACACAGTCAAATAAAGAAGAACCGATTAAAAACCACACAATACAGTGCGGTGCGATGCCAGAGTGGATCAGAAGGCAGTCGAGACTATGACGGGGCAATATAATGCAAGATGTTACACAATACAGGGCGGTACAAGGCATTAGAAAGCCAGATGAAGAACAACCGATTAAAAAACCCGCAATACAGCGTGGTACGAGGCCCGAACAGATCAGAAGGCAGTCAAGGCTACGACGGGGCAATATAACACGAGACATAACGCAATAGAGGGCGGTACAAGGCATTACACAGTCAAAGAACAACCGATTAAAAAAAAAAAACCACGCAACACGGTGTGGTACGATGCCAGAATAGATCACAGAGCAATCAAGAGCGTGACGGGGCAACACGATGCGAAACCGATACTGAGTGAGGCGGAGCAATACTATTTCAAATATACAAGAACATAGTACGGAACCAAATTCTTAAGCGTACGACACAAGACCATCTCAAATGGCAGTCAAGGAAGTTACCGAGCAACGTAATCCCGATTTGCACAAAATGGTACCATCAGGCACCATCACGTCCGTCAACACTAAGTTGTACTGCAATATCCCCCGCATCACACGCGCCGTACCCTTCTGCTCACCTGCTCCGCATGGATTCTGGGTTTGGACTTTGTGGCACACTCTGGTTCTGGCACCTAAAACACCTAAGACACACAATATTACTGTTGAGCTTACGGGAAACCACCACCCCCATGCGCTACCTCTCTGCTACCCAGCTCACCTCCAACGCTCGTCCGGCTCCGGATGCCTGCGGCGCCTGCAAAACCAAAGACAAACACTCCCCTGAGCCGCAATGTAGCACTGGGCTATTAGACGCCAACGTGTCCACAACCGCCTCACTTGCTGGGACTACTCAGTGGGTGCGCAGCATCGCCCCTCTGACCCTGCATGTCACACCAACCGAAGAAACACACGCCGAGATACTGCCCAAAACCCTACCAAATTCCCCATCTCCCACTCCCTCACCTTGCCCGCCCATCCTCCCCCTCCTGGCTCTTCGGGCGTGGGAGCTGTCGCCAGAGCCGCGGCCCTACCGGAAAATGCTTCGCAGCCTGGTGAGGCGGTGACACATGGGCGCCGGTGGCAGCGAGGCTGACGGCCGCCGCAAAGCCCGCAGCCCCACAGGCTGTTTCGCCAGGCGAGCGGCTGCCAAAGAGCTTTCCAACGAGGCACGGCTTTCCCTCCTCGCTCTTCGGGCGTGGGAGCTGTCGCCAGAGCCGCGGCCCTACCGGAAAATGCTTCGCAGGCTGGCGCGGCTGCACCTGGTGGGCGCCGGTGGCGGGGAGGCTGACGGCCACCACAAAGCCCGCAGCCCCACGGGCTGTGGGGCCACGCGAGCGGCTGCCAAAGAGCTTTCCAACGAGGCACGGCTTTCTCTCCTGGCTCTTCGTGCTTGGGAGCTGTCGTCAGAGCCGCGGCCCTACCGGAAAATGCTTCGCAAGCTGGCGCGGCAGCGCCACGTAGGCGCCGGTGGCGGCGAGGCTGACGGCCGCCGCAAAGCCCGCAGCCCCACGGGCTGTTTCGCCAGGCGAGCGGCTGCCAAAGAGCTTTCCAACGAGGCACGGCTTTCCCTCCTGGCTCTTCGTGCTTGGGAGCTGTCGCCAGAGCCGCGGCCCTACCAGAAAATGCTTCGCAGCGTGGCGCGGCGGCGCCACATGGGCGCCGGTGGCGTGGAGGCTGACGGCCGCCGCAAAGCCCGCAGCCCCACGGGCTGTGGGGCCACGCGAGCGGCTGCCAAAGAGCTTTCCAGCGAGGCATGGCTTTCCCTCCTGGCTCTTCCGGCGTGGGAGCTGTCGCCAGAGCCGCGGCCCTACCGGAAAATGGTTTGGAGGCTGGCGCGGCGGCACCACCTCGGGCTGCGGGCTTTCCTGCTGCCTTCAGAGTCTCACAGCCACCCTTTCCCACTTGGCACCACGCCAGCCTCTAGCATTTCTATTATTAAGTCAAGACAGTGTACGACTTAACATCATACAGAGCGCTACACATCAATACATGCTCAAATTAAGCATAGCCACTGGAAAAATTGGCAATACAGTGCCATCGTATGTTACCAAGTGTCACATCTCATTGAAGACAATGACAGAGCGATGCAACGTCAAGCGTAACACAGTACTGGGCCGTGCGAGGCAATACGCCGTCACAGAATCACCCATAGAGAAATTCACAACGGAGTGCGGTCTTACGATAGAATCTCTAAAGCCACCGTTAAGCCAGTGACAGGCGGTACAATGCCACACGTTACAGTATACAGGGCAGTACAACCCGATTCGCAGACAAATAAATTAGAGCAAATTACAAGACTCCCAATACAGTACAGTACAATGCCAGACCGTCTCAGATGTCGGTCAAGACAATGCCAGGGCAATGCAGTGCAAGACATAACGTTATACAGGTCAGTACAAGGCAATACGCAGTCAAATGAAGAACAGTAAACTACAATACCCAAACCACACTGGCAAACAATGGCAAACAATCCCACATGTCGGTCGAGACAATGACAACGCGAGACAGAACACCGTGCAGGGCAGCGCAAGGCCGTACACAGTCAAATAGAGAACAGCTGACCAGAAAACCCGCACTACGCTGCCGTACGATCTCAAAACATCTCGGATGGCAGTCAAGGCAATTACAGGGCAAGACAAAGCACTACGTCGCAGTACACAAGGCAGTACAAGGCAATACTCAGTCAAATAAATAACAGACAGTCACAAAATTCACAGTGCAGTGAATTCACATGGGTCAGATGGCAACCAAAAGAAGGACAGGGCAATACAAGGCGAGAGGTAACCCAATACGGGGCCGGACAAGGCAATATGCAGTTGTGGCGGGTGGAGCGATTCACTTCAGTCCTGAGAGAAGTAGAGAAACATTTAGAAACATCAACACAGTGTTTCGACAAAGGCAGCAGTGAACGTAACATCCCTTTACCAGGTTCCGTGGCCACGTACCCCAGATCATTTATTGCACAGGGGCCAGGGTCAGACGAGCTGTTAGGGAGACCCTCCCGTCGAGCCACAACCCCCTTGCTTTCTAAACTCCTTCTTGAAGAGCAGTCTAAGTGCGGCTGGATCCAATTCCTAGCCCTGGACTTGGGCACCGGTTCACCTCTAAAGGATTGTATCCGCGCCATCAACCCTTTATATCACTGAGCTAAGGCTACGAGGTTTAGCGTGGTATTAGTCACTTACCGAGACTCTGTTGCGGCAAGGGATCTCTCAGCCTTGAGGAGCAGAACCTGAAGCAAGCGTCCCCGCTCAAGGGCACATCCTGGTGCTATGACAGACTATGACAGGCAATACTATGACAGGGCAATACAATGCGAGACGTAACTTTACACAGGGCAGTACAAGGCCAATACACAGTCAAATAGGGAATGACCGATCACAAAATTGATGCACGGTCAAATAGAGTACAACAGCCTAAGAAGCCCTCAATACAGTGCCTGTCAACGCCAGAATACATCAGATGGCTCGCAGCACGGTGAGAGGGCAATACGACGCAAGACTCAGGAAAATACAGGGCAGTACAAAGCAATACGTAGTCAAATATAGAACAGCCGATCAAAAACACCCTCAGTTCGGTGCGGTACAACCCCAGAGAGTGTAAAAGGACAGTTAAGACTATTTCATGGCAACACAACGCACAATGTAACACAATACAGGTTGCTACAACACAACACAGAATAATATAGGAAACAACCCATCAAAACGCCACAATACGGTGCAGTACGATCCCACACGGTCTCGGGTGGCAGTCAAAACAACTATAGGGCGACACGATCCAAGATGCAACATTACACGACAGAGCAGAACTGAAGACGCAGTCAACTAAATACCAACCAATTAGAAGAACCGCAATACAGTGCGGGAGAAAACAAAAATAAATGGAGATGCCAGTCAAGACAATGACAGAGCAATACAAGGCAAGAAATAACGCAATACAGGGCAGTACAGTGAAATACACGGTCAAATAAATAACTGATTAAGTATCCCGCAATACCGTGCGATGCAATGCCAAAACGCGTGAGACAGCAGTCGAGGCAGTGACAGAGCTATACAATGGAAGACGTAACAATGCAGGGCTGTACAACACCAAAATGTATCAGATGGCACTCAGAACAATAACATGGCGATACAATGCAAGCCGCAACACAATACAAGGTGGTAACAAGGCAATACACGGTCAAACACAGACTAACGAATAAAACCTGCACAATACGGATCGCTGCAATCCCAGAACATCTAAAGTGACAGTGAACGGAATGACGGGGCAGTACAATGCAAGATACAACACTAGACAGGGCAATACGCATTCAAATAACGCACAACCGATTAAAAAACCCACAATACACACCAGTACAATGCCGGAACAGATCAGATGGCAGTCCGGGCAAATAGAGGACAATACAATGCCAAACGTGACGCCATACAGGGCCGGACAAGGCAATACGCAGTTGTGGCAGGCCGAGCGGCTAACTTCGCTTCTAAGAGAGAAGCGGTGAAACATTCAGAAACATCAACACAGTGATTCTCCAAAGGCAGCAGCGCATGTGACGGCGCTTTACCAGATTCCATATGGCCACGCACCCCGGATTATTTACTGCCTAGGGGCCAGGGTCAGACAAGCTGTCAGGGAGACCCTCCCGTTGAGTCACGAGGCTCGGAAAGGACCCCCTTGCTTTCTAAACTCCTTCTCGGAGAGGAGTCTAGGTGCGGCTGGATCCAATTCCTAGCCCCGGACTTAGGCAACGGTTCACCTCTAAAGGATTGTATCTGCGCCATCGACCCTTTATATCACTGAGCTAAGGCTACAAGGTTTTGTATGCTATTAGTCACTTACTGAGAATCTGTTGCGGCAAGGCATCTCTATCTCGAGGAGCAGAACCTTAATTGAGCGTCCCTGCTCAAGGGGAGATCCTGGCACGGAGGCCCCTGCCATGCAGAAGTCAAAAGGCTCTTGGGCTGTCCGCTATTTATGGGGTAAGCTAATTGACTTATAGTCACATCAGCACAGGAACAAAATATCTAGGTCCCCACTGTGTTGCCAACCATCCCCCAACTTCAAGTACCACTCAGAACAACTCCATGGATGATTGGGGCGCCAAAACGAAGGGGCGCCCGCACCACCCCAGCAGTCAAATAAGGAACAACCAATGGAACTTTCACAATAAATAAGTACAATCCCAGACAGTCCAAAGTAACAGCCAAGACAACGACAGACCAATACAGTGCAAGACCTAACATCACACAGAGCAGTAAAAGGCAACGCGCAGCCAAGTCAAGAACAGTTAAAATACCCATAATCCAGTGCAGCACTATGACACTGTCCCAAAACGCAGTCAAAACAATGACAGAGTAATGCAACACGAGCCGTAACACAATACAGGGCAGCACAAAGCAATACACAGTCACACAAAGAACAGCCAATTACAAAACCCACAACAGAACGCCCTACGATCTCAGGAAGTCTCAGAGGGCAGTCACGGCAAATACAGGGCAATACGGTGCAAGATAACACAATACAGGCCACTGCCAGCCAATACTCAGTCAAATAAATAACAGACAGTCAAAAAATTCACAATGCAGTGCACTACTATGACACCATGGGTCAGGTGGCAATCATGACAACGATAGGGCAATACAAGGCAAGACGTAACCCAACACGGGGCCGGACAAGGCAATATGCAGTTGTGGCAGGTGGAGCCATTCACTTCACTCCTAAGAGAAAAGTAGAGAAACATTCAGAAACATCAACACAGTGATTCTCCAAAGGCAGCAGTGCGCATGACGGCGCTTTATCAGGTTCCGTGGCCACGGACCCTGGATTATTTCCTGCCTAGGGGCCAGGGTCAGACGAGCTGTCAGGGAGACCCTCCCGTTGAGTCACGAGGCTCGGAAAGGACCCCCTTGCTTTCTAAACTCCTTCTCGGAGAGGAGTCTAGGTGCGGCTGGATCCAATTCCTAGCTCGGAGAGGACCCCCTTGCTTTCTAAACTCCTTCTCGGAGAGGAGTCTAGGTGCGGCTGGATCCAATTCCTAGCCCCGGACTTGGGCAACGGTTCACCTCTAAAGGATTATGTCTGTGCCGTCAACCCTTTACATGGCTCATAAAAAACAGCTGATGAAGGAAGTGACAATATGGTGGCCTACAACGGCAGAATAGATCAGATGACAATCAAGACAACAACAGAGCAATACAATGGAAGACGTAACACCACACGGGGCCGGACAAGGCAATACACAGCCACATCAGAACCCATGAGAGACATCAAACTACAGTCCAGACCTAGGACAGATTCTCTAACGTGACCGTCAAGACGACAGGGCAATGCAATGCAAGATGTAACACAGGCCATATGCAGTTGTGGCGGGCGCAATGATAAAATTCACTCCTAAGAGAGAGGTAGAGAAACATTAACAAACATAACAGTGATTCACTAAAGGTAGCAGCGCACGTGATGGCACTTTACCAGGTTCCATATGGCCACGCACCCCGGGTCATTTACTGCCTCAGGGCCAGGGTCTGACACGCTGTCTGGGAGACCCTCCCGTTGAGTCACGAGGCTCGGAAAGGACCCCCTTGCTTTCTAAACTCCTTCTCCGAGAGGAGTCTAGGTGCGGCTGGATCCCATCCTCGCCCCGGACTTGGGCAACGGTTCACCTCTAAAGGATCATATCTGCGTGATCAAACCCTTCGTATCGCTCAGCTAAGATGGCAAAGTCTGGCATGCTGTTAGTCACTTACCCAGAATCTGTTGCGGCAAGGCTTCTCTCAACCTAGAGGAGCAGAACCTTAAGTGAGTGTCCCCGGGAAACGCTGGCAAACAGGCCGCTGCCTTGCAAGGAAGCTCAAAGGGCTCTTGGTCTGTCCGCTAGGTCTATAGCAAGCTAACTGACTCACAGTGTCTTGACTCTGGTGCCAGCCACCCCACAAAGTTCAAGTGCCACTCGTAGCGACTCCTGCTGGTCGTTATAGCTCGAGCAGCAGCCTGGAGGAAAAAGGGGGGTGACATCGCAACAGCGGTCAAATACAGAACAACCGGTTAAAAATTGCACAATACTGTGCCAGAGACTCTAAAATAACTGGCAAGACAACGACAGGGCAACACCATGCAAGATCTAACCTTACACAGGGCAGTACAAGGCAACATACAATCAAATGCAGAGCAGACAATGAAAGAATTGACGGTACGGTGCCATACAACGGTAGAATATATCAGATGTCGGTCACCACAATGACAGAGCAATACAAGGCAAGACGTAACGCGATACGGGGCCCTACCAGGCGACACAGTCAAGGAAACAACAACCCATGAAAGAATTCACAATACAGCGCGGTCCTAGGACGGAACGTGTAAAATGACCGTCGAGACAGTGACAGGGCAATACAATGCAAGACACAACACCATACCAGGTGGTAACAAGGCAACATGCAGCCAAACGAAGAACAACCGATTAAGAAACCCAGCATACGTTCAACTGTAATACCAGAAAACATCAGAAGGCAGTCAAGACAACGACAGCACACTATAACATGAGAAGTAACACAATACACAGCAGTACAAGGCATTACACAGTCAAATAAAGAAGAACCGATTAAAAACCACACAATACAGTGCGGTGCGATGCCAGAGTGGATCAGAAGGCAGTCGAGACTATGACGGGGCAATATAATGCAAGATGTTACACAATACAGGGCGGTACAAGGCATTAGAAAGCCAGATGAAGAACAACCGATTAAAAAACCCGCAATACAGCGTGGTACGAGGCCCGAACAGATCAGAAGGCAGTCAAGGCTACGACGGGGCAATATAACACGAGACATAACGCAATAGAGGGCGGTACAAGGCATTACACAGTCAAAGAACAACCGATTAAAAAAAAAAAACCACGCAACACGGTGTGGTACGATGCCAGAATAGAACACAGAGCAATCAAGAGCGTGACGGGGCAACACGATGCGAAACCGATACTGAGTGAGGCGGAGCAATACTATTTCAAATATACAAGAACATAGTACGGAACCAAATTCTTAAGCGTACGACACAAGACCATCTCAAATGGCAGTCAAGGAAGTTACTGAGCAACGTAATCCCGATTTGCACAAAATGGTGCCATCAGGCACCATCACGTCCATCAACACTAAGTTGTACTGCAACTGTACCCCGCATCACACGCGCCGTACCCTTCTGCTCACCTGCTCCGCATGGATTCTGGGTTTGGACTTTGTGGCACACTCTGGTTCTGGCACCTAAAACACCCAAGACACACAATATTACTGTTGAGCTTACGAGAAACCACCACCCCCATGCGCTACCTCTCTGCTACCCAGCTCACCTCCAACGCTCGTCCGGCTCCGGATGCCTGCGGCGCCTGCAAAACCAAAGACAAACACTCCCCTGAGCCGCAATGTAGCACTGGGCTATTAGACGCCAACGTGTCCACAACCGCCTCACTTGCTGGGACTCCTCAGTGGGTGTGCAGCATCGCCCCTCTGACCCTGCATGTCACACCAACCGAAGAAACACACGCCGAGATACTGCCCAAAACCCTACCAAATTCCCCATCTCCCACTCCCTCACCTTGCCCGCCCATCCTCCCCCGAGGCGTGCAACCTGAAGGCTCGCAAACCACCCATAAAACCCAACAGACATGGGTTGCTTTAAAACTTGAAAGTTGCTCCCTCTGAGGCAGATGTGATAAGGTCAGCAGCGGCGGGTGGGCTGAAGTGACTGACTCATCCCCATCCCCACATCCCATGTCATTCATTGCTTCAAAACTTCAAATTGGAAAGAACCAATACATACAGTACTCAGAGCCACATCTTCTCTCTAATACCACGTGCTGACTCACCTTCTTACATTGCTCTCCTCTCCTACGCTGCCCCGCCAAGCTTGTCCTGTTGCATCTGCAAGAACGACATCAGAGAAATCACCCTGAGGCAGAGCAATAGAGTCATAACAACAAAAAGCCTTGCACCTTTTTACAAATACCATCTAAGGTCCAAATACAACCGTACACAAAGAAAATTACAAAAAAAAAAATCCGCACCAAAACCAGCTGTACCCTCTTCCACATGAACTCTTCTTCACTGCTGCTGTATTGCCTTTCCAACATGCCTCTGCTCTTCCCAAACAAAACAGAAGAGGTGTCTACACAGCCTCCCAAAGGCTACCCTGAGACAACTCTAACACCTTTGCCCCGATCTACTGGGATTCATGTACTACATATAGACTCTCCACAGGATTCCGCCCACCCTGGACACTACGTGCCCAGGCAGGGCAGCCCCGAGCCAAACACTCACGGTTACGGACAGACACTACACGGAACGCTACGAACGACACGCCTCAAAGATGAGAGAAAACTCTCAGCAAGAAAGATGACACGGGGACCAAAGTCACCGTCGTGCAAGAAAATCTGTGGGATCGTGATGATGTCAACATGAAGACGCTCTACGGAACCCCCTGAAGCAAACTGTAGAACGTGATGGTACGTAATAAGAATGGACTGTTGAGCCCGCTAAGATGGACGTGCAGGAAGTCTGGCTTCAAGACCTAAGAACGTAACGACGCAGGGAAGAACTCCCAGACGTGGAAGTGGGCCGTCCAGAAACTTCCGAGAGGCAAGATTGATGCACGCTTTAAGATGCTAACGCAAGAAAAGCATCAGATGAATGGTGCTACGCCCACAGGCCCAAGCATTCGAGACCCTAAGGATGACGCCCAGGGCCCCACGTCGTGCTCCTGGAGCTCAAAGATGACCTCGAGACCCAAGAAGGGGCGAAGATACACAACACAGACCACATGAACGACATGACAACACGCACGGGCTGGAACTGCCCTGCCCGGGACACGCTAGCGTCACACTGAGCAGTAAGCAACATCCTTTACCTTCCTAAATATGACTGTGCCCCGGGACAGCCCTCGCCACTACGCTAACGTCAAAGACCCCATTTTGCAATTGTCCACCTCGGCCCCTCTCCGGCGCCTGACTGTCAACTTAGCTTTTGGAGGGCCAGCCATCTGAATCCTTCTTCGATGCGGTCCGCAAAAACCAGCCATCCGATACATTTCCGCAGTCACCAGGTTCCTCCTCTTCCTCTGCAAAAGGAAAATAAAACATAATCCCAGAGGCCGCCACAGCACCAGCAATAAGCATCCTGAGAGGAGATGCCAACCTCTTCGACGACACGCTCAGCCTCCCGAATGCCGTGGCGTTCTGCTTGCCCGCTCTGCGCCGATTCCGGAGTCCGAGGCTGCAATGATAGTTATTCACAGCACCTAAGAGACCAAGAAACACAACATTACCACTGCGCTTCTGCCAAACCGCCACACCATCAACTCCTATCTTCTGTCTTCATTCACATGAAAAAAAAAGTACCCAATTGTATTCATAGAGGCGCCAGTCACATCTTCCCTCTAATGCCACATGCCGAGCCACCTCCGTACAGCGCTCCTCTCGGCTCCCCTACGTCACCCTGCACATCTCATCTCTCGGCATCTAAAAAGAGAAAAAAAAAAATCCAACATTACCCCGATGCAGAGCGATAGCTTAATTCCAAAGGTCTTGTTTCTACTTCGGAACACTGTTCAATTAGATCCAAATACAGCCTGCCATCAAAAAAAAAAAAACACAGAAAAAGCCCACAAACATTACACCCCACACAAAGCAGCCTGAACATCTTTGAGATACTGTGTCCTTCACTGACTGTGAACAGCCTCTCCGACTTGGCTCTGCTTATGCCAACACCCACTAATAAAACACCCACGCACCCAACCTACTGAGAGCAAATTAATTCCAGATGACTACCCAACCTTTGCCTCGGTCGCCACAGATCCACATATTAACTGTAGACTCTCGTCACTATTCTGCCTGCCCTGGACTCTACACACCCGGGCAGGGGGGCTCCGAGCCAGACACACACACAAGCACAGACCAACACTACACAAAACGCTAAAAACAACGCATCTCAAGGATGAGAGAAAACTCTCAGCAAGAAGGATGACACCCAGACGGAAGTCACCGTCGGGCAAGACGACCTGGAGACCGTGGTGGTGATGTGAAGAGGCTCTATGGAAGCCCCTGAAACAGAGTGTAGGACATCATCATCTGTGATAAGAAGGGACTGTCAAGACTGATAAGATGTATGCGGGGGAAGCCTGGCTTCAAGACCTAAGAACATAATGACATAGGGAAGAAGTCCCAGTTGTAGACGCGGGCCATCCGGAAACTTCCAAGACGCAAGACCAATGCAAGCTTTAAGCTTCTAACGCAAGACGACCAGCAGCCGAATGGTGCTATGCCCATGGGTGCAGGCGTTCGAGACCCTAGGGATGGCGCCTGAGGCGCCATGCCGTGCTCCTGGAGCTTAAAGACGACCTCGAGACCCAAGAAAGGTCTAAGACACAGAACACGGACCACACGAAAGACAACAACACACACAGGCTGGAACCACCCTGCCCGGGAATGCCGAACAGTAAGCCGCATCCCTTACGTGCCTAAAGGAGACTGCCCTCCAGGACAAACCTCTCCCCTACGCCAACTTCAAAGACACCTTTTTGCAATTCTCAACCTCGTCCCCTCTCGAGCGCCAGTCTCTCAACTTAGCTTTTGGAGGGCCAGGGGTCCGAATCCATCCTTGAGGCAGTCCACAGAAAACAGCCATCCAGTACGTTCCTGTGGTCACCAGCTTCCTCCTCTTCCTCTGCAAAAGGAAAAGAAAAAAAAAAGTTATCCCAAAAGCAGCCACAGCACCAGCAATAAGCATCCTGAGAGGAGATGCCGACCTCTTCCACAACACCCTCAGCCTCATGAACACCGAGGCATTCTGCTCGCCCGCTCAGCGCCAATTCCAGAGTCTGACGCTGCGGCAACAGTTATTCACGGCACCTAAGATACCAAGAAACACAGCATTACCACTGCGCTACTGCCAAACCACCAGTCCCGTGCTCCTCCTCGATACTATCTGGCTCGCCTCAAATGCGAGAGCCTAGAGCACACCAGGCTCCGACGACACCCGAACCCATCTGCAAAACCTGTCCAAGAAGGACTCATGAACCCGGCTACCTTTTCTAGCCCTCCCCCAGTGCCAAAACTTTAGAAACCCCTTCTCTTCTCCCTGAGCTGCCAGGGAAGGAGCCCCACTTCTTCCCCATAGATCCCACCCTTTATTTGCCAGCCCGAACACCCGGCGTTGGACACTTCTTGAGAGCCACTCTTCCCAGCCTCTCCCTGCGTCCCACCACCACCTCCTATCTTCTGTCTTCCCACGGACTCTGGGCTCTGCTGCAGACCCACAGAGTCAGTGAAGCCCTGATCTGACCTATACCAGGGGCCTGCCACAAGCCGCAAAGGCTCCAGGGACACGGCAAAACCCTGAGCACGGTGGGGGAAGGTGACAAGGCACCCCACATCCTGAAATACGTTATGCTTTATGGCCCTGCTGCTTTCCTGAGAAATGTGGAAACTCCATCTACAGCTGCAGACAAGGTGCTCACCCAGTCCCTGCAAAGTAATCTCATCATCTGCCCGATTGAGACAAATTCTATTGGCATCTTATCTGGGATACAGCAAAGCTAGTGGGGAAAAAAAAAAAAAAAACACAAACAAGAAAGTTCCGTCTTCAATACAGTCAGGGATTCCAGGAAAATGAGCCACGCCTGGAAGAGAGAAAACCATACCCTTAAACTATCTCACCGCCCCCTAAGACTCATTACCACGCGACTCACCTGAAAAACCACAAGGAAGAGAACCGGCACATGAGGCCGCTCTCTACTATACACGCTGCCAAACCTCACCTGGTCCTGAAGGTCTTGCCACCTCCAGCTTCTTACCTGCTATTCTCTAAATGGGATAACATCTCCACCCAAGGAGCTGAGCCGCCTCCAAAGCTGCAATCGACTGAAGGACAGGCAGAGCTCTGACCCTGGAGACACCTGGCAGCAGAACGAGCTGCCCCAGCAGAGGCTGTGGGTTATATACCCCGGGCCCCGCCCAACGCCCTTCCCACCAGCACCTGGGAAAGGGCCTGGCTGACCTCCACAAGGCATAGAGCCTGCCAGAGGAAAAGCTGCTCCTTTCCTCACAGGCCTGAGAAGTACAGCATGCAAAACACCAAAACGGAGAAAGCGACCCTTAGAGGAACGGACAATATGTGCTCTTTTATTACAACTACATCAACTGTGTCAGCAACAGGGCCCGGTAGGTAAGTAAACTTAATTAAACTTCTGCAGGGCGTAGACATAAAGAGAAAGACATCATCCTAACCTAAATAGGCCAGAAGATCATGAAGCACAGTAACAATATTTTTATCAAGACTCAATGTGCTTTAGTTTCCTTGTAAAAGAAACCCCACAACGAGTCATACAGCATTTCTAGCAAGACGACGCATATTATCCGACTTCTGCCAGAACTGTGTTCTGGATCGGACCGACAGACAGAGTGCAAGCAGAGGCTTGTGTGCCGCCTGTAATGCAGTGGCTGAGAAAGAACCAAGGCTTGGGGCCGCCGCTCTCCTCGGCCGAGTCTGCTCCGGTGCCCTGTCTGTCATCATTGCTGTTGTGCCTTAGGCCATGCAGTAAAACAAGTGACACATGCTCCCTTTTAACTTCTCTCCTGAGGCAGAAAAGAACAAGAGAGAGAGACTTAGGGACTGAAAGATAAACTGAACTGTAATGAAATCTTAACAGCAAAATAATACCAAGAAAAGACAACAGTAACAAGAAAACAATTAAATATATACAGGACATACACAACCCGATACAGAGCTCCCAGGATGACCGCTGCTTCACTGGCAAAGTCCGGAACCAGACTCCGTGACAGTCCGGAACCAGACTCCGGACCTGGTTGCATAAATGCACGGATCGAGGTCAAAGGACAATGAACAGACAGAGGAGTCTTCAGAGGCCAGACAACAGGTACCGACCCCTTTGATCCCTCCGCTTTTATACTGAGCGTGATGAGGATGGGATGGAATACCCTATCAGTCAGATTCGGGTCACCGGTCCCGTCTACTCTTCACTATGGGTACAACCCCTCTACGCTTTTCTGCTTCCAACCCTCCAACAGGGCATATATAAAAGTTAGCTGGGCTGTGCTGTTGTAGGAATAAGTATAAGCAAGAGCCTCTCTGCACGGCATCCCTTCGCATTAAGTGTAAATATAAGTTCTTGGTGCTCTGAAGGCAGATACTACCTGAAAAATACGTCATTATTTTCAGAGAGTTCACTTCATTGGAAGAGACTTACCTGAAAAGTAAAGTGACTGCAAACAACACCAGTTCTGTTGTACCTCAGACCAGCACTTCCACACATGGCTACGTAACCTCACATTCACATGAAAAAAAGAAGAAGTGGCCAAATGTATTCATGGAGCCGCCGGTCACATCTTCCCTTTAAGACCTCGGGCTCAGCCACCTTTGTCCTGCACCCCCATCAGCTCCCCTGTGTATCCCTGGCCACCTCATCTCTCTGCATCTGAAGAAAAAGCAACACACCAACATCAAACATTACCCTAATGCAGAGCAGTAGCTTAATTCCAAAGGTCTTGTTTCTACTTAGGAACCCTGTTCACATAAGTCCAACTACAGCCTGTCATCCAAAGAAGAGACGCCTGCAAACATTACACCCCACACAATGCAGGTTTACCATCTTTGAGATACTGTCCCCTTCACTAGCCATGAACACCCTCTCCAACTTGTCTCCGCTTATGCCAGCGCCCACTAATGAAACACCCGTCCACACAGCCTCTCGAAAGCTAATCAATTCGAGACGACTGAGCAACCTTTGCCTGGGTCTAGACAGATCCTCATATTCAGTACAGACTGCTGTCGTGATTCTGCCTACCCTGGACGCTACACACCCAGGCAGGGCAGCCCCAAGCCAAACACACACAGACTGACGCTACACAGAACACAACAAACGACGCGCCTCAAGGATGAGAGAAAACTCTCAGCAAGAAGGATGACACCGGGACCAAAGTCATCGTCGGGCAAGACAGCCTGCAGGACCGTGATGGTGACGATGTGAAGAGGCTCCACAGAACCCCCTGAAACAAAGTGTAGAACTTCACAGTTCCTGAGAAGGGACTGTTGAGCCTGACAAGATGGACACACAGGAAGCCTAGCTTCAAGACCTAAGAACTTAACGACACAGGGAAGAAGCCCCAGTCGCTGACGCGGGCCATCCAGAAAGTTCCAAGATGCAAGACCGATGCACGCTTTAAGATGCTAATGCAAGAAGAGAGGCAGACGGTTGGTGCTACGCCCACGGGTGCAGGTGTTCGACACCATAAGGATGGCACCCAATGCACATTCCGTGCTCCTGGAGCTTAAAGATGATCTCAAGACCCAAAAAAAGGGTCTAGGATGCAAAACACAGACCACACGAACGACACGACAACACACACAGGCTGCAACTGCCCTGCCTAGGATGTGCTAACATCACACTGGACAGTAAGCTACATTGTTTACCTGCCCAAAGGAGACTGTGCCCCAGAACAGCCCTCCCCCCTACACTAACGTCAAAGACCCCATTACACAATTGTCAGCCTCCACCCCTCTCCAGTGCTGGTCTCTCAACTTAGCTTTTGGAGGGCTAGCATCTGATTCCATCCTCGACGTAGTCCACAAAACACAACCATCCGATACGTTCCTGCAGTCACCGGCTTACTCTTCCTCTGCAAAAGCAAAAGGAAAAGAGAAAGTCATCACAAAAGCAGCCACAACACCAGCAATAAGCATCCTGAGAGGAGATGACGACCTCCTCCACAAAACCCCTCAAGCCTCCTGAATGCTGATGCAGTCTGATTGCCTGCTCCACACAGATTCTAGAGTTGGATGCTGTAGCGACAGTTATTCACGGCACCTAAGATACCAAGAAACACAGCATTTGCACTGCGCTTCTGCCAAACCACCAGTCCTGTGCTCCTCCTCAATACTATCTGTCTTGCCTCAAATGCGAGAGCCTAGAGCAGACTAGATACCATCAACAACCAAACCCAATTACAAAACTGGTTTGAGAAAGACACATGAACCCGCCTCCCTTTCCTAGCCATCCCCCTCCTGAACCATCAGGGAAGGAGGCCCACTGCTTCCCCACAACTCCTGCCCCTTATTTTCCAACTGCTCCTCAGGACCTGCTGTTCTGAGCCCTGCCCTGTGTTTGGCAGGCACCTCCTGTCTTCCGCCTTCATAGAGACTCCGGGCTCTGCTACAGACCTGGAAAGCCGGGAAAACAGTTACAGAACCTACTGGTAGCCTCCCGCAAGAGCTTTAGGGCCACCGTGATACCCTGCATGCTCTGGGGC
This sequence comes from Chroicocephalus ridibundus, assembly GCF_963924245.1. NCBI lineage: Eukaryota > Metazoa > Chordata > Aves > Charadriiformes > Laridae > Chroicocephalus > Chroicocephalus ridibundus. The sequence goes on from NW_026961196.1 coordinate 460,963, forward strand.
AAAATGATGAGCCATCCCTGCTGCTTCCTCAAAACAAACAAACTCAATATATAGATACGTACAAAACACTCACCCTAAATCCTACTCCAGTATCTCATAACACACACAATTAAGACTAATAAAAACACCAACTAACATAGTGTACATCAAAATTGGAAAAAAACACAAGATTTTATCTTCAATGAAGTCAGAAATTATAGTAAAACACACCACCTGCCATAAGCAAAAAAAAAAAGATACATACTATTAAGCCATTTAAACAAACCAAATGCTCCCTACAAAACTAAAGATATGGGGGGAAAAAAAAAAAAGATAACATACAACTCCACTTTCTATGGCAACCACCCTTACATTGAGAAGCCTTACCTCTGATGTCTTACCTATGCTAGTTTAAACGCTAAAACAAGCCTTCCCAAACAGCTGCACAAGCTCCAAAACAACTCTTAAGAAGCTCCAGAGCTCCGACCCTGGAAAAGACCAGCAGCAGAACAAGGTCCTGCCCTGAAGCTGTGGCTCATATACCCCGGGCCCCACCTGAGGCCCTCAGGCCCCACCCACCACCTTTCCCACAATCCCCTGGGTAAAGGGTGGGGCCAACCCCCAGAAGCATAAAAGCACCTGAAGGTGCAGCAGGTGTTGTTATTTGCTTTAAGTTTACTATTTACAAAGTAGTGAAGAGTGACCCTTGATAGAAAAAGCATTATCTGCTCCTCCCTTGCAGCTACACCTATTGCATCAATGACATGTCCAGGTGAGCAATTAAGTTATTTTTTTATGGAATGTAAATAGAAAAAAAATAAACATCAGACTTATCTCTATAGAAAAGTAGCTTATTCAATGCAATGATAACAGTATTATTAAAATTTATGTACTTGAGTGTCCTTCAAAAAAAAAATACAAACCCAAACACAATCTATTACTATGGGGTCATTCCTTATTTCTAGCAAGACCGTGTGTACTAACGAACTTCTGCCAGAACCCCTTTTTGGATGGGAGTGAATAACAAAACAGAATCAGATTCTATGAGAAAACTTTCTCAAAAACATTTTCCTCTGTGAAATAAGTTATTTATTGTAAATTGCTAGCAATTTAAAGTCATATTGATAATCTCATTTTGACTTGTTACTCAACAGCACTACTTGAGTCCCAAAATACAGAAAGCAACAAAAAAGCATGGAATTACAAGTCATGTATTTCCTGAACCTGCATAAAGCACCCTAATTAACATCTAAGTAGCTAGAACAAAAACAAATTTATATACATAAACTCATATTTTACAATAGGTATAAAAATGAGAAATTCTTCTTTATTTCAATGCCTCATGCCCATATAGACAGGTTTTATTCCATTTTTAAACACACATTCCCCCCATGAATTTTCAGGCATTTTTAGGTTGTGAACTGCCTCTTTTGGGGGGGACCCAGTGTGACAACCCACACCCCCCCGGAAAAGGTCTTCTTTTGACTTAGAAATACCATCTGGAGTACAATTACAGCCTGACATTAAAAAAAAAAAAAAACAAGCTACACAAACATCACACCCCACACAAAGCAGCTTTAACATCTTTGAGATGCAGTCTGCTTCACTACTGCTGAACAGCCCCTCCCACATAGCTCTGCTCATCCCAAAAAAACCCTTAATTAAAGAGCTGCCCACACCACCTGCTGATGGCTAACTTGATGGGAGTTGACTGTACCACCTTGGCCTCAACAGTCTCATTAGATCAATGTATTAACCATATACTCTTACTGCTGTTCCCCCTACCCCTGACTCTACAGCCCCAGGCAGCGCAGCTCCAAGCCAAACACACCCACGTGCAGCCCAACACCACACAGCACTAGAGACAACGTGACTCCAAGATGAGAGAAAACTCTCCACAAGAAGAGCGACTTTCAGACAAGAGACGCTGTCGGGCAAGAAGAGCGACTTTCAGACAAGAGACGCTGTCGGGCAAGAAGAGCGACTTTCAGACAAGAGACGCTGTCGGGCAAGAAGAGCGACAGGGCTGCAGCGCTGACACGACCAGGCTCTACAGCCAAGCCATAAAAGAGTCAAATGTAACGGACCATTCCAAGAAGTTCCTGTCAAAACGGAGATGACGTATGTGCAGGAAGCATGGCTTCAAGACCCGAGAACGTAAGGATGCAGGGAAGAAATCCCAGTGCGTAACAGCAGGTGGCTAGAACGGCTAGGGCTCAGAGAAGAGAGCTGCTCAGGCAGCCGGGAACGACGCTGCAGAAGAGGACCATTCAGAAACTCCTGAGAGGCAAGTCCTATCTGCACTTTAAAATTGTTATGCAAGAAAAGAAGTGCCCATTGGGCACTCTGCCAATTAGCACAGGCATTTGAGACCCTACAGGTGGTGCCCGAGGCACATGCTGTGCTCCTTGAGTGCAAAGAGAAATAAGGACACCAAAACTTAAGGAAAGTCCAAGACACAGAAGACAGAGCACACAAACTACACAACCAAAGACACAGGCCAGAACTGCCCTGCCCAGCACACACTAGCTTTGTGCTGAAAAGTAACCCACTCCCTTTACCTACTCAGAGGAGACTGCTCCCGCATAGCCCTCTGCTCTAGCCTGACTTTAAAACTCCTCCCTGAAACTGTCAACCTTGGCCCCCCTCCAGCACCTGTCCCTCTACTTCGCTTTCAGAGGGCCAGTGGTCTGAATTCATCCTTGACAAAAAAAACCACAACAAACAGCTAACTGATGTGTTCCTGCAGTCACCATGTTCCTCTTCATCAGCAAAACAAAAAGAAATCACAGCTCCAGCAGTGACCACCATGACAGTAGATGCCAACCTCTTCCACAACACCCTCATCCTCAGAGGTGCCATGGCAATCCACTCACCTGCTTCACGTCGATTCCAGTCGGAGGCTGCAGCAACAATTATTTATGGCACCTAAGATACCAACAAACACAAAATTACCATTGCATTTCTGCAAAATCATCAGTCCCGTGCTCCTCCTCCACACTGTCCAGCTCACCTCAAATGCAAGAGACTAGAACAGACCAGACCCTGTCGACACCCAAATCCAAATGCAAAACCGATATGACAGAGACTGATGAACCCACCTCCTTTTCCTAGCCAGCCCCCAGCGCCAAAACTTTAGAAACCCCTTCTCTTCTCCTCAACCGTCAGGGAAGGAGCCTCACTTCTTCCTGACAGCTCCCATCCTGTATTTGCAACCCTGAACCCCCTACGCCGGCTGCTTCTCAGGAGCAGCTCTTCTGAGCTGTGCCCTGCGTTTGGCAGGCACCTCCTATCTTCTGTCTTCCCACAGACTCTGGGCTCTGCATCAGACCCACAAAACAAATAATGTCCTGACACAATCTATGAGGGGCCTGCTGCCCGCTGCAAAAACTCTAGGGACACCGTGGCACTCCATGGGCAACGGGGAAAGGTGATGAGCCATGCCATACCCTGAACGACGCTATGCCTTACGTCCCTGCTGCTTTCTTGAGAAATGCTGGTGCCATATATGCAGATGCATACAAAACGCTCACCCTAACCCCCATAAGATAATCTCATCATCAACCCAATTAAGAGAAACAATATCAGCAATTTACACAGCATACTGCAAAACTGGTGAAAAACCCACAGTTCTATCTTCAATAAAGTCAGAAATTCTAGGAAAACGCAGTGCTCCTAGAACAAAGAAAAGCATACTATTAAACCATCTGGGCACCCCTTAAACACTCATCACAAAGTTATGACCCGAAAAAAAAAGGAGCATACCAGTCAACTTTCTACCATACAGGCAGCTGGATGTTTACTGCTCCCGAAGGTCTCAGCTCAGCCTTCTCACCTCTGCCTCCCTAAATGCCGAAACACGCCTGCCCAAACAGCTGAGCCTGTCCCAAAGCTGCAGCAAAGCGAGGGACCAGCAGAGCACCCACCCCACGGGGCCCAGCAGCAGAATGAGCTCCTGAGCCCGGGCTGGGGCTCGTGTACCCCGGGCCCCGCCCACCGCCCTCAGGCCCCGCCCACCGCCCTTCCCACAATCCCCTGGGAAAGGGGCAGGGCCAACCCCCAGAAGACGTGAAGGCGGGTGGCAGCGGGAGCAGCAGCTTTGCTTCTCCTGCCTTAAGTTCCCAGCAGGCGAAGCGCCTCCCCTTTTTATTTCCATTTGGGACTAACCTCTGGTGATTCTCTTACCGCTTTTGTGTGATTTCTGTCCAGTTGTTGCTGTGGAGAAGAGAGCTCTGCAGGGGTTGCATTATTTTTGCGATCTTCAGATATTTTTGTGGTTAACTGATAATCGTGTTTTATCGTTTTGGAAGAGTGTTGGAAGCATATGATTTCCAGAAGACTTATGAGCATTTACGGACGGGCTCCTGGAGGACTAAAGTGCCATAGAGATGCGCATCGGAGGACTGAGGGGGCACTTCCGGGGTCGTGGAGGACCGAAGTGCCACGGAGACGCGCGTCGGAGGGCTGAGGGGGCACTTCCGGGGTCCTGGAGGACCGAAGTGCCACAGAGACGCGCGTCGGAGGACTGAGGGGGCACTTCCGGGGTCGTGGAGGACCGAAGTGCCACGGAGACGCGCGTCGGAGGACTGAGGGGGCACTTCTGGGGTCCTGGAGGACCGCGGGGTCACGTAGATGGAAACCCGGAAAACTGCCGGGCACTGACGGGGCCGTGGTAACGTGTAAGAGCCGATGCGGAGGGGCTGATGGCCGCTCTGGAGGCCGGGCGGGCGGCACCGATGCCGCTCCAGGTGGCGCGGAGCTCGCCAGAGTCCCGGCGGTCCTGGTTCGCCCTCCGGCCGCCGCTCTCTTGAGACTGCGGCCGGACGGGCCTCCGCGAAGCCGCGCCTGCGCACGAGCTGCGGAACCCACGTGGCGCCGGCGGCGGGGGCCGAGGGGGGCCGGGAGGCGCGGGCACTGCGCATGCGCCGCCCCCCACCTGCAGGACGCGCCTTCAGCCGCCAGGCGGCAGCACCCGCTCCGGTATTGACACACATCTGTATGTTTAGGGAATTTACGTTGCCCATTTCCTACGTTAACGCTTTTGATACCGAATATCTATTTAGGCTGTCTGCCTACACACCTAGTTTGACACTAATATCTTTTTATAAACGCATCTAAGTATTTTTATATTCTAGGATCTTTCATATAACACAGAATCACAGAATCCTTAGAGACAGAGGTTTTTATTTTGAACTTTTACATACATAATTTATATATATGTATGTTTCTCATTCCCTATTTCAATGCATCCTGCCCATAGTTACAGGTTTTCACATTTTTTAATGCATCCCAAGAATTTTCAGACATTCTAGGGCCGCGACCCACTTCTTTTGGGGGGGCAACTCCACGTAACCCCCCCCCCCATCTCCCACTCACCTGCTCCTCTGCTGCATCATCGCTGCCCCAGTGACATCGGGGTGCCCCAAATGACACCATCACCCCCCAAGACACACACACACAGACACCCTTCTATTCACCCCAAAAAAAGGCTTAAAACGCCCAGACCCAGGGCTGGCCCCTTCTCCTCAGGGGGGCTCCGCCACCGGCTGCAAACCTGGGCTGGGGCATCTCTCGAGCAGCACGAGACGCCTACGACGAGGCACCTGGAAAACAAAAATCCCCAATTATAGCTCAGCATCCCAAAAAAACAGCACAGAAGAGAGCAGAGGAATTCCGTCAGACGGAGGGACGGGACAGGAGCTGGGGAAACAGCTCAGCTCGAAATACAGCACAGCCTTCAAAAGCCAGCGCCATTTGAACTCTTAAAAGTCAGGATTAAGACTAATCAGTGCCATTTTGAACACGTTCTTAGCATAAGGGCGAACCCTCCGGCTGGTGCTGGGAAACACCTGGCCCTTTCCCTTTCACTGAGAAGGTGTGCATGAAGTTTACATCCACCCAGTGAAAATACTTACCCTGTGAAAGTACTTGGCTTTCCTTCGGCGCTAATTTAACTTGCACGGCTGTGAACGGATACTATTAAACTATCCGTCTCCAAAATACACAGCTATGATTTGACCACGGGGGGTTTTTTGTGTGCTACACGAGGAGGAGGAGGGACATCGGGGCAGCGGCGCTGCCCGAGAGAGACACTACTGGCTGCCGGGAAAAGGCGGCACTGAAAGCCAGACAGAAGTACTTCAGAGCACTCTGCCAAAAAAACGGGGGGGAAAACCGCGTAACATTCAGTTGTCTCTCCTTTTAAACATTTCGAACAAATACCTAACTGCCCAGGTACACCTCATAAATTGTACACTACAGCCGTTTAGGCGGCTGCAGTTTAAACTACGCAAGTCAGTTTGTCGATTATACAACTCTCACTTTTTTTTTTTTAGCTTCATTTAACATAGAAAAATCAGTGAGAGAAAAAACTCCTCCAAATGGTTTTACTTTTGGGGGCGGGGAATCAAATCGCCGGCGCCGCGATCCGTAGGGCTACCAAAAAGGACCGGCAGATTCGCGAATGCTTTTGGCTGTGCTGAAGGCGCAGAGGAACGCGTTTTTATGGTATCTCGACTGTTCCAACCGAGAACCCAAAGGCCGGCGATGCCAGCAACTGGGGGGAGACGCGCGGCACTTGGGCCTGCGGAAGGAAATGAACTTCCTCCCGAGGTTACAGAAAAAGGACATTGTTGAAGCCGTAACTCACCAAAACCACAACCAAAACCACAGGATTCGCCGTCACGAGTTAAACGCTGCTGCTGCTTCACGGCAAAGCCTGGAGAACACAGAGAGGCGATGCCCGTTTGTCCCGTTTTGTCCATGTCTCCTCTTTGACCTCAATCGCCTTTAGGACAGATGCCAGTATCTCAGTGAGGTTTTCGAGTACCGCTGTGAAATATTTTAAAGACTTATTGACTGAGAAAGCATAAAGTTTTTATCGTGAAAGCAAAGCCTGCTTCTTCTGGACATGTGAACTCTTACAAACAGTTCCTTCCCTCTTCTAGTACAGAATTATTTTCACAGTATCGTTTGACAGTGAGCACCCAGAAAGAGAAGAATATGCTTTCAGGAAGAGAAAAATAAATGGAGGGAAGTAAGCTTTGCAGAGGCGTAACGTGCTCCAGGACAGACTTTATTTTGTTTTTAGGATTGTGAGGGACGGACTGTAAATTCCCTGCCGAGGGGCAGGAGCCCCTCCAAGCCTTCAGTGGAACGCCTCAAACACTCGCAAGGAAATAAATAACGCAGGCCTGGCCTTCAAACAGCTGATGAGGCTCACACTTCTGGCGGCTGAAAGTGTGGGAGAACTGTCTTGTGAAGACAGGTCGGTTCTGCCACTCGTGCCCTGAGCTCGCTCGTTCTCAGTTCTCGAGGCCGTTGTGTCCCATGAGTGACCTTTGCTTCATTATCCGCGAAACGCACCTGAAAGCGCACGCCCTGCATGTGCTAATGAAGATTACAGAGATCACGCTAAACATGTGTGACCATGGCACTCGTCTCTCCACCCAAATCATGGCACACGTCACCGGGGAGAAGGGAGAAACCTGAGCTGAGCCCGTCCTCAGCAAGGAGGGCGGACCGTGCTGATTCAGCAAACGTAAAAGGGGAAAATAAGTGCCCCGAGGGAACAAAAAAGAAACAAAAGAAATAGATAGTGCCTGGGAAGATTCTTCCCAAGAAAGAAGAAGATTATGCCTGGGAAGAATCCCTGAAAAAGACGCTGGAACCAGGACCCGCGATCTCTTTATCTCTGTCTTTTTCTCTGTCTTTTCCTCTCTCTGTCCCTCAGTTTCTCTTTTCTCTTGGAATTGTTAAGTAACAGTTAGAGCTGTGAAGTGATGACCTTAAGATGACCTTAAGTACGACCTTAAGCACCGCTTGCCATAAGTTGTCCTACACCTGGTGTTAACTAACACAATGTACACCCCAACACCTGCCATAATTTTTTATATACCTAACCAATTATCGTGGGCTTGTTAAGATCTATACTAACCATTTTGGTAAGCTAATAAATGTTTCTATATGGACCTTGAGATTTATCTCACCTTAGTCCGTGCCGCTGAGAATTTACAAATCTGAAGTCACTTACCCTCCCCTCTTTCCTGACAGCGGGAAGCGATAAGGATTTTGTTAAAATATTTCACAGAAAAACTATAGGAGGAGCGCTGGCACATCCTTCCCGTTAACTTCAGAGTCCACACTACAAGTACCTCAGGAAAAAAGCAGACGCGCATCGCAGACGCACCTCGTACTCGCAGAGCACTCCGGATTCTTTCCGTCTGTCCTGTACCATCACGGCAGAAGGAAGGGCGACCACGGAGAAACGCTGGCAGCTGGAATTCTGCCAAGACAGGAAAAAAACTTCTGGCGTAAAGCTAGGTGGCAATCTAAAGCGTCCTTCTTTCGTGAAGGTCTGTGAAGACTGCAGCCAACGGAGGCTCCTGACGAGTGGGACACGGCCCCAAAGCCTGGGACTCACCGCAGCTCCTGCTTTCAGCGCTGCCCACAGAATTTTCCAGTTCAGGTGCCTCTCTCTTTCTCTGTCCCTTCCTCTTCTGCAGCGCTGGTCACTTGACCATCCTCCACCTAAGAGAACACAGCGGTGTCTTACAGCTCTTGCGATATGAAGCTTCCCAGATGTGCAGCCTTGCACGCACACAACCCTTCCCCATGGCCATACCGTGATTTTGGATACGCGTACGGACCCTGCGGTACATATCAGCAATCTGGTCTGCTGAGGACAACTCAGAGGGGACCCTTCCTCACCCAGAAATGCTTGGCTGTCTCTTCCCTGCCGCAGGAAGCACCTTCTGGCTCAATCACCTTGATGTTGTTCTCTGGCTGTTTCACGTTTTTCAAGCATCTTAAGCTTCACCCGCAGCAGCTCCTGTTCAAAGCCAGTAAACGTCCACCAGTCCCAGGTCGCCCACACCAGGAGGGAGAACGGGGCTGAACGGAGACAGCCCAGGCAAGTCTGTGGCAAAGGCAGCCCACGACAACCCCGGGGAGGAGCGGACAACCGCGGCCTCCGGGAGAGAAAGAGAAGGGGCAGCAGTTCCCCGACCACTCGCCCCAGCGGGAGCCCCCCCTGCAGCAGGAGCTCCTGGAGACGCTGCTTTCCCCACCCGGATGCTCCTGGCACCTGCATCGAGAGGCGACCAAGCGCAGCCAGGGGCGGCCGCCGCTGTCGGGAACAGGACGGGGGGAGGACATCTGCCGGCAGTGCCTCGGCTGGGGAGGAGGGCCGGGGCCCGTCTCCTCGCAAAGGAACAGGGAGCGGGGGTGCTGCGGGCCCGGGAGCGGGGGGACGCCGGCCCGGGAGCAGGGGGGGGCCGGCCCGGGAGCCCGGGGACGCGGGGGGAGAACCGTCCCGATGGGGGGGTACGCGAGGGAGGGAGGGAGGGGGGGTCCGAGCCGGAGGACGCAGGGGGGGTCCGAGCCGGAGGACGGGGGGGGTGGGGCCGGGGCCGGGCTGGGAGCCCGGGGACGCGGGGGGGGGACGCGGGGAGGGGGGGAACCGTCCCGGGAGCGGGGGGGGGTCCGTCCCGGGAGCGGGGACCGCCTACCATCCTCCCGCCCGACGGAAACGCGACCGGCAGACGCCGCTCCCCACGTGACCACCCGGAAGTAACGTACCGGAAAATACTTCGCAGGCTGGCGTGGCGGCGCGACGTGGGCGCCGGTGGCGCCGAGGCTGACGGCCGCCGCAAAGCCCGCAGCCCCACGGGCTGTGGGGCCACGCGAGCGGCTGCCAAAGAGCTTTCCAACGAGGCACGGCTTTCCCTCCTGGCTCTTCGGGCGTGGGAGCTGTCGCCAGAGCCGCGGCCCTACCGGAAAATGCTTCGCAGGCTGGCGCGGCGGCGCCACGTGGGCGCCGGTGGCTCCGAGGCTGACGGCCGCCGCAAAGCCCGCAGCCCCACAGGCTGTTTCGCGAGGCGAGCGGCTGCCAAAGAGCTTTCCAACGAGGCACGGCTTTCCCTCCCTGCTCTTGGGCGTGGGAGCTGTCGCCAGAGCCGCGGCCCTACCGGATAATGCTTCGCAGGCTGGCGCAGCGGCGCCACGTGGGCGCCGGTGGCAGCGAGGCTGACGGCCGCCGCAAAGCCCGCAGCCCCACAGGCTGTTTCGCCAGGCGAGCGGCTGCCAAAGAGCTTTCCAACGAGGCACGGCTTTCCCTCCTGGCTCTTCGTGCTTGGGAGCTGTCGCCAGAGCCGCGGCCCTACCGGAAAATGCTTCGCAGGCTGGTGGGGCGGCGCCACGTGGGCGCCGGTGGCTCCGAGGCTGACGGCCGCCGCAAAGCCCGCAGCCCCACAGGCTGTTTCGCCAGGCGAGCGGCTGCCAAAGAGCTTTCCAACAAGGCACGGCTTTCCCTCCTGGCTCTTCGGGCGTGGGAGCTGTCGCCAGAGCCGCGGCCCTACAGGAAAATGCTTCGCAGGCTGGCGCAGCGGCGCCACGTGGGCGCCGGTGGCAGGGAGGCTGACGGTCGCCGCATAGCCCGCAGCCCCATGGGCTGTGGGGCCACGCGAGCGGCCGCCAAAGAGCTTTCCAACGAGGCACGGCTTTCCCTCCTGGCTCTTCGGGCGTGGGAGCTGTCGCCAGAGCCACGGCCCTACCGGAAAATGCTTCGCAGGCTGGCGCGGCTGCACCTGGTGGGTGCCGGTGGCTCCGAGGCTGACGGCCGCCGCAAAGCCCGCAGCCCCACAGGCTGTTTCGCCAGGCGAGCGGCCGCCAAAGAGCTTTCCAACGAGGCACGGCTTTCCCTCCTCGCTTTTCGGGCTTGGGAGCTGTCGTCAGAGCCGCAGCCCTACCGGAAAATGCTTCGCAAGCTGGCGCGGCAGCGCCACGTGGGCGCCGGTGGCGCCGAGGCTGACGGCCGCCGCAAAGCCCGCAGCCCCACGGGCTGTGGGGCCACGCGAGCGGCTGCCAAAGAGCTTTCCAACGAGGCATGGCTTTTCCTCCTGGCTCTTCGGGCGTGGGAGCTGTCGCCAGAGCCGCGGCCCTACCGGAAAACGCTTCGCAGGCTGGCGCAGCGGCGCCACGTGGGCGCCGGTGGCGGCGAGGCTGACGGCCACCGCAGAGCCCGCAGCCCCATGGGCTGTGGGGCCACGCGAGCGGCTGCCAAAGAGCTTTCCAACGAGGCATGGCTTTCCCTCCTGGCTCTTCGGGCTTGGGAGCTGTCGCCAGAGCCGCGGCCCTACCAGAAAATGCTTTGCAAGCTGGCACGGCAGCGCCACGTGGGCACCGTTGGCGGCGAGGCTGACGGCCGCCGCAAAGCCCGCAGCCACACGGGCTGTGGGGCCACACGAGCGGCTGCCAAAGAGCTTTCCAGCGAGGCACGACTTTCCCTCCTGGCTCTTCGGGCGTGGGAGCTGTCGCCAGAGCCGCGGCCCTACCGGAAAATGCTTCGCAGCCTGGTGAGGCGGTGACACATGGGCGCCGGTGGCAGCGAGGCTGACGGCCGCCCCAAAGCCCGCAGCCCCACAGGCTGTTTCGCCAGGCGAGCGGCTGCCAAAGAGCTTTCCAACGAGGCACGGCTTTCCCTCCTCGCTCTTCGGGCGTGGGAGCTGTCGCCAGAGCCGCAGCCCTACAGGAAAATGCTTCGCAGGCTGGCGCGGCTGCACCTGGTGGGCGCTGGTGGCTCCGAGGCTGACGGCCGCCGCAAAGCCCGCAGCCCCACGGGCTGTGGGGCCACGCGATCGGCTGCCAAAGAGCTTTCCAACGAGGCACGGCTTTCCCTCCTGGCTCTTCGGGCTTGGGAGCTGTCGCCAGAGTTGCGGCCCTACCGGAAAATGCTTCACAGGCTGGTGGGGCGGCGCCACGTGGGCGCCGGTGGCTCCGAGGCTGACGGCCGCGGCAAAGGCCGCAGACCCACGGGCTGTTTCGCCAGGCGAGCGGCTGCCAAACAGCTTTCCAACGAGGCATGGCTTTCCCTCCTGGCTCTTCGTGCTTGGGAGCTGTCGCCAGAGTTGCGGCCCTACCGGAAAATGCTTCGCAAGCTGGCGCGGCGGTGCCATGTGGGCGCCGGTGGCGCCGAGGCTGACGGCCGCCACAAAGCCCGCAGCCCCACAGGCTGTGGGGCCACGCGAGCGGCTGCCAAAGAGCTTTCCAACGAGGCACGGCTTTCCCTCCTGGCTCTTCGGGCGTGGGAGCTGTCGCCAGAGCCGCAGCCCTACAGGAAAATGCTTCGCAGGCTGGCGCAGCGGCGCCACGTGGGCGCCGGTGGCTCCGAGGCTGACGGCCGCCGCAAAGCCCGCAGCCCCACAGGCTGTTTCGCCAGGCGAGCGGCTGCCAAAGAGCTTTCCAACAAGGCACGGCTTTCCCTCCTGGCTCTTCGGGCGTGGGAGCTGTCGCCAGAGCCGCGGCCCTACAGGAAAATGCTTCGCAGGCTGGCGCAGCGGCGCCACGTGGGCGCCGGTGGCAGGGAGGCTGACGGTCGCCGCATAGCCCGCAGCCCCATGGGCTGTGGGGCCACGCGAGCGGCCGCCAAAGAGCTTTCCAACGAGGCACGGCTTTCCCTCCTGGCTCTTCGGGCGTGGGAGCTGTCGCCAGAGCCACGGCCCTACCGGAAAATGCTTCGCAGGCTGGCGCGGCTGCACCTGGTGGGTGCCGGTGGCTCCGAGGCTGACGGCCGCCGCAAAGCCCGCAGCCCCACAGGCTGTTTCGCCAGGCGAGCGGCCGCCAAAGAGCTTTCCAACGAGGCACGGCTTTCCCTCCTGGCTCTTCGGGCTTGGGAGCTGTCGTCAGAGCCGCAGCCCTACCGGAAAATGCTTCGCAAGCTGGCGCGGCAGCGCCACGTGGGCGCCGGTGGCGCCGAGGCTGACGGCCGCCGCAAAGCCCGCAGCCCCACGGGCTGTGGGGCCACGCGAGCGGCTGCCAAAGAGCTTTCCAACGAGGCATGGCTTTTCCTCCTGGCTCTTCGGGCGTGGGAGCTGTCGCCAGAGCCGCGGCCCTACCGGAAAACGCTTCGCAGGCTGGCGCAGCGGCGCCACGTGGGCGCCGGTGGCGGCGAGGCTGACGGCCACCGCAGAGCCCGCAGCCCCATGGGCTGTGGGGCCACGCGAGCGGCTGCCAAAGAGCTTTCCAACGAGGCATGGCTTTCCCTCCTGGCTCTTCGGGCTTGGGAGCTGTCGCCAGAGCCGCGGCCCTACCAGAAAATGCTTTGCAAGCTGGCACGGCAGCGCCACGTGGGCACCGTTGGCGGCGAGGCTGACGGCCGCCGCAAAGCCCGCAGCCACACGGGCTGTGGGGCCACACGAGCGGCTGCCAAAGAGCTTTCCAGCGAGGCACGACTTTCCCTCCTGGCTCTTCGGGCGTGGGAGCTGTCGCCAGAGCCGCGGCCCTACCGGAAAATGCTTCGCAGGCTGGCGCAGCGGCCCCACGTGGGCGCCGGTGGCAGGGAGGCTGACGGTCGCCGCATAGCCCGCAGCCCCATGGGCTGTGGGGCCACGCGAGCGGCCGCCAAAGAGCTTTCCAACGAGGCACGGCTTTCCCTCCTGGCTCTTCGGGCGTGGGAGCTGTCGCCAGAGCCACGGCCCTACCGGAAAATGCTTCGCAGGCTGGCGCGGCTGCACCTGGTGGGTGCCGTTGGCTCCGAGGCTGACGGCCGCTGCAAAGCCCGCAGCCCCACAGGCTGTTTCGCCAGGCGAGCGGCTGCCAAAGAGCTTTCCAACGAGGCACGGCTTTCCCTCCTGGCTCTTCGGGCGTGGGAGCTGTCGCCAGAGCCACGGCCCTACCGGAAAATGCTTCGCAGGCTGGCGCGGCTGCACCTGGTGGGTGCCGGTGGCTCCGAGGCTGACGGCCGCTGCAAAGCCTGCAGCCCCACAGGCTGTTTCGCCAGGCGAGCGGCCGCCAAAGAGCTTTCCAACGAGGCACGGCTTTCCCTCCTGGCTCTTCGGGCTTGGGAGCTGTCGCCAGAGCCGTGGCCCTACTGGAAAACGCTTCGCAGGCTGGCGCAGCGGCGCCACGTGGGCGCCGGTGGCGGCGAGGCTGACGGCCGCCGCAGAGCCCGCAGCCCCATGGGCTGTGGGGCCACGTGAGCGGCTGCCAAAGAGCTTTCCAACGAGGCATGGCTTTCCCTCCTGGCTCTTCGGGCTTGGGAGTTGTCGTCAGAGCCGCAGCCCTACCGGAAAATGCTTCGCAAGCTGGCACGGCAGCGCCACGTGGGCACCGTTGGCGGCGAGGCTGACGGCCGCCGCAAAGCCCGCAGCCACACGGGCTGTGGGGCCACATGAGCGGCTGCCAAAGAGCTTTCCAGCGAGGCACGACTTTCCCTCCTGGCTCTTCGGGCTTGGGAGCTGTCGCCAGAGCCGCGGCCCTACCGGAAAATGCTTCGCAGCCTGGTGAGGCGGTGACACATGGGCGCCGGTGGCAGCGAGGCTGACGGCCGCCGCAAAGCCCGCAGCCCCACAGGCTGTTTCGCCAGGCGAGCGGCTGCCAAAGAGCTTTCCAACGAGGCACGGCTTTCCCTCCTGGCTCTTCGTGCTTGGGAGCTGTCGCCAGAGTTGCGGCCCTACCGGAAAATGCTTCACAGGCTGGTGGGGCGGCGCCACGTGGGCGCCGGTGGCTCCGAGGCTGACGGCCGCGGCAAAGCCCGCAGCCCCACGGGCTGTTTCGCCAGGCGAGCGGCTGCCAAAGAGCTTTCCAACGAGGCATGGCTTTCCCTCCTGGCTCTTCGTGCTTGGGAGCTGTCGCCAGAGTTGCGGCCCTACCGGAAAATGCTTCGCAAGCTGGCGCGGCGGCGCCATGTGGACGCCGGTGGCGCCGAGGCTGACGGCCGCCACAAAGCCCGCAGCCCCACGGGCTGTGGGGCCACGCGAGAGGCTGCCAAAGAGCTTTCCAACGAGGCACGGCTTTCCCTCCTGGCTCTTCGGGCGTGGGAGCTGTCGCCAGAGACGCGGCCCTACCGGAAAATGCTTCGCAGGCTGGCGCAGCGGCGCCATGTGGGCGCCGGTGGCAGCGAGGCTGACGGCCGCCGCAAAGCCCGCAGCCCCACAGGCTGTTTCGCCAGGCGAGCGGCTGCCAAAGAGCTTTCCAACGAGGCACGGCTTTCTCTCCTCGCTCTTAGGGCGTGGGAGCTGTCGCCAGAGCCGCGGCCCTACCAGAAAATGCTTCGCAGGCTGGCGCGGCTGCACCTGGTGGGTGCCGGTGGCTCCGAGGCTGACGGCCGCCGCAAAGCCCGCAGCCCCACAGGCTGTTTCGCCAGGCGAGCGGCCGCCAAAGAGCTTTCCAACGAGGCACGGCTTTCCCTCCTGGCTCTTCGGGCGTGGGAGCTGTCGCCAGAGCCGCGGCCCTACAGGAAAATGCTTCGCAGGCTGGCGCAGCGGCGCCACGTGGGCGCCGGTGTCAGGGAGGCTGACGGTCGCCGCATAGCCCGCAGCCCCATGGGCTGTGGGGCCACGCGAGCGGCCGCCAAAGAGCTTTCCAACGAGGCACGGCTTTCCCTCCTGGCTCTTCGGGCATGGGAGCTGTCGCCAGAGCCACGGCCCTACCAGAAAATGCTTCGCAGGCTGGCGCGGCTGCACCTGGTGGGTGCCGGTGGCTCCGAGGCTGACGGCCGCCGCAAAGCCCGCAGCCCCACAGGCTGTTTCGCCAGGCGAGCGGCCGCCAAAGAGCTTTCCAACGAGGCACGGCTTTCCCTCCTGGCTCTTCGGGCTTGGGAGCTGTCGTCAGAGCCGCAGCCCTACCGGAAAATGCTTCGCAAGCTGGCGCGGCAGCACCACGTGGGCGCCGGTGGCGCCGAGGCTGACGGCCTCCGCAAAGCCCGCAGCCCCACGGGCTGTGGGGCCACGCGAGCGGCTGCCAAAGAGCTTTCCAACGAGGCATGGCTTTCCCTCCTGGCTCTTCGGGCGTGGGAGCTGTCGCCAGAGCCGCGGCCCTACCGGAAAACGCTTCGCAGGCTGGCGCAGCGGCGCCACGTGGGCGCCAGTGGCGGCGAGGCTGACGGCCGCCGCAAAGCCCGCAGCCCCATGGGCTGTGGGGCCACGCGAGAGGCTGCCAAAGAGCTTTCCAACGAGGCACGGCTTTCTCTCCTCGCTCTTAGGGCGTGGGAGCTGTCGCCAGAGCCGCGGCCCTACAGGAAAATGCTTCGCAGGCTGGCGCGGCTGCACCTGGTGGGCGCCGGTGGCGGGGAGGCTGACGGCCGCCACAAAGCCCGCAGCCCCACGGGCTGTGGGGCCACGCGATCGGCTGCCAAAGAGCTTTCCAACGAGGCACGGCTTTCCCTCCTGGCTCTTCGGGCGTGGGAGCTGTCGCCAGAGCCGCGGCCCTACAGGAAAATGCTTCGCAGGCTGGCGCAGCGGCGCCACGTGGGCGCCGGTGGCAGGGAGGCTGACGGTCGCCGCATAGCCCGCAGCCCCATGGGCTGTGGGGCCACGCGAGCGGCCGCCAAAGAGCTTTCCAACGAGGCACGGCTTTCCCTCCTGGCTCTTCGGGCATGGGAGCTGTCGCCAGAGCCACGGCCCTACCAGAAAATGCTTCGCAGGCTGGCGCGGCTGCACCTGGTGGGTGCCGGTGGCTCTGAGGCTGACGGCCGCCGCAAAGCCCGCAGCCCCACAGGCTGTTTCGCCAGGTGAGCGGCTGCCAAAGAGCTTTCCAACGAGGCATGGCTTTCCCTCCTGGCTTTTCGGGCTTGGGAGTTGTCGTCAGAGCCGCAGCCCTACCGGAAAATGCTTCGCAAGCTGGCACGGCAGCGCCACGTGGGCACCGTTGGCGGCGAGGCTGACGGCCGCCGCAAAGCCCGCAGCCACACGGGCTGTGGGGCCACACGAGCGGCAGCCAAAGTGATTTCCAGCGAGGC
The DNA here is from genome assembly GCF_963924245.1 of Chroicocephalus ridibundus. NCBI lineage: Eukaryota > Metazoa > Chordata > Aves > Charadriiformes > Laridae > Chroicocephalus > Chroicocephalus ridibundus. Next base: position 477,677 of record NW_026961196.1, read on the forward strand.
ACGACTTTCCCTCCTGGCTCTTCGGGCGTGGGAGCTGTCGCCAGAGACGCGGCCCTACCGGAAAATGCTTCGCAGGCTGGCGCAGCGGCGCCACGTGGGCGCCGGTGGCAGCGAGGATGACGGCCGCCGCAAAGCCCGCAGCCCCACAGGCTGTTTCGCCAGGCGAGCGGCTGCCAAAGAGCTTTCCAACGAGGCACGGCTTTCTCTCCTCGCTCTTAGGGCGTGGGAGCTGTCGCCAGAGCCGCGGCCCTACTGGAAAATGCTTCGCAGGCTGGCGCGGCTGCACCTGGGAGGCGCCGGTGGCGGGGAGGCTGACGGCCGCCACAAAGCCCGCAGCCCCACGGGCTGTGGGGCCACGCGATTGGCTGCCAAAGAGCTTTCCAACGAGGCACGGCTTTCCCTCCTGGCTCTTCGGGCGTGGGAGCTGTCGCCAGAGCCGCGGCCCTACAGGAAAATGCTTCGCAGGCTGGTGGGGCGGCGCCACGTGGGCGCCGGTGGCTCCGAGGCTGACGGCCGCCGCAAAGCCCGCAGCCCCACAGGCTGTTTCGCCAGGCGAGCGGCTGCCAAAGAGCTTTCCAACGAGGCACGGCTTTCCCTCCTGGCTCTTCGGGCGTGGGAGCTGTCGCCAGAGCCGCGGCCCTACAGGAAAATGCTTCGCAGGCTGGCGCAGCGGCGCCACGTGGGCGCCGGTGGCAGGGAGGCTGACGGCCGCCACAAAGCCCGCAGCCCCACAGGCTGTGGGGCCACGCGAGCGGCCGCCAAAGAGCTTTCCAACGAGGCACGGCTTTCCCTCCTGGCTCTTCGGGCGTGGGAGCTGTCGCCAGAGCCGCGGCCCTACCGGAAAGTGCTTCGCAGGCTGGCGCGGCTGCACCTGGTGGGTGCCGGTGGCTCCGAGGCTGACGGCCGCCGCAAAGCCCGCAGCCCCACAGGCTGTTTCGCCAGGTGAGCGGCTGCCAAAGAGCTTTCCAACGAGGCACGGCTTTCCCTCCTGGCTCTTCGGGCGTGGGAGCTGTCGCCAGAGCCACGGCCCTACCGGAAAATGCTTCGCAGGCTGGCGCGGCTGCACCTGGTGGGTGCCGGTGGCTCCGAGGCTGACGGCCGCCGCAAAGCCCGCAGCCCCACAGGCTGTTTCGCCAGGCGAGCGGCCGCCAAAGAGCTTTCCAACGAGGCACGGCTTTCCCTCCTGGCTCTTCGGGCGTGGGAGCTGTCGCCAGAGTTGCGGCCCTACCGGAAAATGCTTCGCAGGCTGGCGCGGCTGTAGCTGGTGGGCGCCGGTGGCGGTGAGGCTGACGGCCGCCACAAAGCCCGCAGCCCCACGGGCTGTGGGGCCACGCGAGCGGCTGCCAAAGAGCTTTCCAACGAGGCACGGCTTTCCCTCCTGGCTCTTCGTGCTTGGGAGCTGTCGCCAGAGTTGCGGCCCTACTGGAAAATGCTTCGCAGGCTGGTGGGGCGGCGCCACGTGGGCGCCGGTGGCTCCGAGGCTGACGGCCGCCGCAAAGCCCGCAGCCGCACGGGCTGTTTCGCCAGGCGAGCGGCTGCCAAAGAGCTTTCCAACGAGGCATGGCTTTCCCTCCTGGCTCTTCGGGCTTGGGAGCTGTCGCCAGAGTTGCGGCCCTACCGGAAAATGCTTCGCAGGCTGGTGGGGCGGCGCCACGTGGGCGCCGGTGGCTCCGAGGCTGACAACCGCCGCAAAGCCCGCAGCCCCACGGGCTGTGGGGCCACGCGAGCGGCTGCCAAAGAGCTTTCCAACGAGGCACGGCTTTCCCTCCTGGCTCTTCGGGCGTGGGAGCTGTCGCCAGAGCCGCGGCCCTACAGGAAAATGCTTCGCAGGCTGGCGCAGCGGCGCCACGTGGGCGCCGGTGGCAGGGAGGCTGACGGCCGCCACAAAGCCCGCAGCCCCACGGGCTGTGGGGCCACGCGAGCGGCCGCCAAAGAGCTTTCCAACGAGGCACGGCTTTCCCTCCTGGCTCTTCGGGCGTGGGAGCTGTCGCCAGAGCCACGGCCCTACCGGAAAATGCTTCGCAGGCTGGCGCGGCTGCACCTGGTGGGTGCCGGTGGCTCCGAGGCTGACGGCCGCCGCAAAGCCCGCAGCCCCACAGGCTGTTTCGCCAGGCGAGCGGCTGCCAAAGAGCTTTCCAACGAGGCACGGCTTTCCCTCCTGGCTCTTCGGGCGTGGGAGCTGTCGCCAGAGCCACGGCCCTACCGGAAAATGCTTCGCAGGCTGGCGCGGCTGCACCTGGTGGGTGCCGGTGGCTCCGAGGCTGACGGCCGCCGCAAAGCCCGCAGCCCCACAGGCTGTTTCACCAGGCGAGCGGCCGCCAAAGAGCTTTCCAACGAGGCACGGCTTTCCCTCCTGGCTCTTCGGGCGTGGGAGCTGTCGCCAGAGTTGCGGCCGTACCGGAAAATGCTTCGCAGGCTGGTGGGGCGGTGCCACGTGGGCGCCGGTGGCTCCGAGGCTGACGGCCGCCGCAAAGCCCGCAGCCGCACGGGCTGTTTCGCCAGGCGAGCGGCTGCCAAAGAGCTTTCCAACGAGGCATGGCTTTCCCTCCTGGCTCTTCGGGCTTGGGAGCTGTCGCCAGAGTTGCGGCCCTACCGGAAAATGCTTCGCAGGCTGGTGGGGCGGCGCCACGTGGGCGCCGGTGGCGGGGAGGCTGACGGCCCCCACAAAGCCCGCAGCCCCACGGGCTGTGGGGCCACGCGAGCGGCTGCCAAAGAGCTTTCCAACGAGGCATGGCTTTCCCTCCCTGCTCTTCGGGCGTGGGAGCTGTCGCCAGAGCCGCAGCCCTACCGGAAAATGCTTCGCAGGCTGGTGCGGCGGTACCACGTGGGCGCCGGTGGCGCCGAGGCTGACGGCCGCCGCAAAGCCCGCAGCTCCATGGGCTGTGTGGCCACGCGAGCGGCTGCCAAAGAGCTTTCCAACGAGGCACGGCTTTCCCTCCTGGCTCTTCGGGCGTGGGAGCTGTCGCCAGAGCCGCGGCCCTACCGGAAAATGCTTCGCAGGCTGGCGCGGCTGTAGCTGGTTGGCGCCGGTGGCGGTGAGGCTGACGGCCGCCGCAAAGCCCGCAGCCGCACGGGCTGTGGGGCCACGCGAGCGGCTGCCAAAGAGCTTTCCAACGAGGCACGGCTTTCCCTCCTGGCTCTTCGTGCTTGGGAGCTGTCGCCAGAGTTGCGGCCCTACTGGAAAATGCTTCGCAGGCTGGTGGGGCGGCGCCACGTGGGCGCCGGTGGCTCCGAGGCTGACGGCCGCCGCAAAGCCCGCAGCCGCACGGGCTGTTTCGCCAGGCGAGCGGCTGCCAAAGAGCTTTCCAACGAGGCATGGCTTTCCCTCCTGGCTCTTCGGGCTTGGGAGCTGTCGCCAGAGTTGCGGCCCTACCGGAAAATGCTTCGCAGGCTGGTGGGGCGGCGCCACGTGGGCGCCGGTGGCTCCGAGGCTGACAACCGCCGCAAAGCCCGCAGCCCCACGGGCTGTGGGGCCACGCGAGCGGCTGCCAAAGAGCTTTCCAACGAGGCACGGCTTTCCCTCCTGGCTCTTCGGGCTTGGGAGTTGTCGCCAGAGCCGCAGCCCTACCGGAAAATGCTTCGCAAGCTGGCGCGGCGGCGCCACGTACGCGCCGGTGGCGCCGAGGGTGACGGCCGCCGCAAAGCCCGCAGCCCCATGGGCTGTGGGGCCACGCGAGCGGCTGCCAAAGAGCTTTCCAACGAGGCACGGCTTTCCCTCCTGGCTCTTCGGGCGTGGGAGCTGTCGCCAGAGCCGCGGCCCTACCAGAAAATGCTTCGCAGGGTGGCGCGGCTGTAGCTGGTAGGCGCCGGTGGCGCTGAGGCTGACGGCCGCCGCAAAGCCCGCAGCCCCACGGGCTGTGGGGCCACGCGAGCGGCTGCCAAAGAGCTTTCCAACGAGGCACAGCTTTCCCTCCTGGCTCTTCGTGCTTGGGAGCTGTCGCCAGAGTTGCGGCCCTACCGGAAAATGCTTCGCAGGCTGGTGGGGCGGCGCCACGTGGGCGCCGGTGGCTCCGAGGCTGACGGCCGCCGCAAAGCCCGCAGCCGCACGGGCTGTTTCGCCAGGCGAGCGGCTGCCAAAGAGCTTTCCAATGAGGCATGGCTTTCCCTCCTGGCTCTTCGTGCTTGGGAGCTGTCGCCAGAGTTGCGGCCCTACCGGAAAATGCTTCGCAGGCTGGTGGGGCGGCGCCACGTGGGCGCCGGTGGCTCCGAGGCTGACAACCGCCGCAAAGCCCGCAGCCCCACGGGCTGTGGGGCCACGCGAGCGGCTGCCAAAGAGCTTTCCAACCAGGCACGGCTTTCCCTCCTAGGTCTTCGGGCGTGGGAGCTGTCGCCAGAGCCGCGGCCCTACTGGAAAATGCTTCGCAGGCTGGCGCGGCTGCACCTGGTGGGCGCCGGTGGCGGGGAGGCTGACGGTCGCCGCAAAGCCCGCAGCCCCACGGGCTGTGGGGCCACGCGAGCGGCTGCCAAAGATCTTTCCAACGAGGCACGGCTTTCCCTCCTGGCTCTTCGGGCGTGGGAGCTGTCGCCAGAGCCGCGGCCCTACCAGAAAATGCTTCGCAGGCTGGCGCAGCGGCGCCACGTGGGCGCCGGTGGCGCGGAGGCTGACGGCCGCCGCAAAGCCCGAAGCCCCACGGGCTGTGGGGCCACGTGAGCGGCTGCCAAAGAGCTTTCCAACGAGGCATGGCTTTCCTTCCTGGCTCTTCGGGCTTGGGAGTTGTCGTCAGAGCCGCAGCCCTACCGGAAAATGCTTCGCAAGCTGGCGCGGCAGCGCCACGTGGGCACTGTTGGCGGCGAGGCTGACGGCCGCCGCAAAGCCCGCAGCCACACGGGCTGTTTCGCCAGGCGAGCGGCTGCCAAAGAGCTTTCCAACGAGGCACGGCTTTCCCTCCTGGCTCTTCGGGCGTGGGAGCTGTCGCCAGAGCCGCGGCCCTACCGGAAAATGCTTCGCAGGCTGGCGCGGCTGCACCTGGTGGGCGCCGGTGGCGGGGAGGCTGACGGCCGCCACAAAGCCCGCAGCCCCACGGGCTGTGGGGCCACGCGAGCGGCTGCCAAAGAGCTTTCCAACGAGGCATGGCTTTCCCTCCTGGCTCTTCGGGCGTGGGAGCTGTCGCCAGAGCCGCGGCCCTACCGGAAAATGCTTCGTAGGCTGGCGCAGCGGCGCCACGTGGGCGCCGGTGGCAGCGAGGATGACGGCCGCCGCAAAGCCCGCAGCCCCACAAGCTGTTTCGCCAGGCGAGCGGCTGCCAAAGAGCTTTCCAACGAGGCACGGCTTTCCCTCCTAGGTCTTCGGGCTTGGGAGCTATCGCCAGAGCCGCGGCCCTACTGGAAAATGCTTCGCAGGCTGGCGCGGCTGCACCTGGTGGGCGCCGGTGGCGGGGAGGCTGACGGTCGCCGCAAAGCCCGCAGCCCCACGGGCTGTGGGGCCACGCGAGCGGCTGCCAAAGAGCTTTCCAACGAGGCACGGCTTTCCCTCCTGGGTCTTCGGGCGTGGGAGCTGTCGCCAGAGTCGCGGCCCTACCGCAAAAAGCTCTGCATACTTGCGCGGCGGCGCCACATGGGCACCGTTGGCGGTGAGGCTGACGGCCGCCGCAAAGCCCGCAGCCCCACGGGCTGTGGGGCCACGCGATCGGCTGCCAAAGAGCTTTCCAACGAGGCACGGCTTTCCCTCCTGGCTCTTCGTGCTTGGGAGCTGTCGCCAGAGTTGCGGCCCTACCGGAAAATGCTTCGCAAGCTGGCGCGGCGGCGCCATGTGGGCGCCGGTGGCGCCGAGGCTGACGGCCGCCACAAAGCCCGCAGCCCCACAGGCTGTTTCGCCAGGCGAGCGGCTGCCAAAGAGCTTTCCAACGAGGCACGGCTTTCTCTCCTCGCTCTTAGGGCGTGGGAGCTGTCGCCAGAGCCGCGGCCCTACAGGAAAATGCTTCGCAGGCTGGCGCGGCTGCACCTGGTGGGCGCCGGTGGCGGGGAGGCTGACGGCCGCCACAAAGCCCGCAGCCCCACGGGCTGTGGGGCCACGCGATCGACTGCCAAAGAGCTTTCCAACGAGGCACGGCTTTCCCTGCTGGCTCTTCGGGCGTGGGAGCTGTCGCCAGAGCCGCGGCCCTACAGGAAAATGCTTCGCAGGCTGGCGCAGCGGCGCCACGTGGGCGCCGGTGTCAGGGAGGCTGACGGTCGCCGCATAGCCCGCAGCCCCACGGGCTGTGGGGCCACGCGAGCGGCTGCCAAAGAGCTTTCCAACGAGGCACGGCTTTCCCTCCTGGGTCTTCGGGCGTGGGAGCTGTCGCCAGAGTCGCGGCCCTACCGCAAAAAGCTCTGCATACTTGCGCGGCGGCGCCACATGGGCACCGTTGGCGGTGAGGCTGACGGCCGCCGCAAAGCCCGCAGCCCCACGGGCTGTGGGGCCACGCGATCGGCTGCCAAAGAGCTTTCCAACGAGGCACGGCTTTCCCTCCTGGCTCTTCGTGCTTGGGAGCTGTCGCCAGAGCCGCGGCCCTACCGGAAAATGCTTCACAGGCTGGTGGGGCGGCGCCACGTGGGCGCCGGTGGCTCCGAGGCTGACGGCCACGGTAAAGCCCGCAGCCCCACGGGCTGTTTCGCCAGGCGAGCGGCTGCCAAAGAGCTTTCCAACGAGGCATGGCTTTCCCTCCTGGCTCTTCGTGCTTGGGAGCTGTCGCCAGAGTTGCGGCCCTACCGGAAAATGCTTCGCAAGCTGGCGCGGCGGCGCCATGTGGGCGCCGGTGGCGCCGAGGCTGACGGCCGCCACAAAGCCCGCAGCCCCACAGGCTGTTTCGCCAGGCGAGCGGCTGCCAAAGAGCTTTCCAACGAGGCACGGCTTTCTCTCCTCGCTCTTAGGGCGTGGGAGCTGTCGCCAGAGCCGCGGCCCTACAGGAAAATGCTTCGCAGGCTGGCGCGGCTGCACCTGGTGGGCGCCGGTGGCGGGGAGGCTGACGGCCGCCACAAAGCCCGCAGCCCCACGGGCTGTGGGGCCACGCGATCGACTGCCAAAGAGCTTTCCAACGAGGCACGGCTTTCCCTGCTGGCTCTTCGGGCGTGGGAGCTGTCGCCAGAGCCGCGGCCCTACAGGAAAATGCTTCGCAGGCTGGCGCAGCGGCGCCACGTGGGCGCCGGTGTCAGGGAGGCTGACGGTCGCCGCATAGCCCGCAGCCCCATGGGCTGTGGGGCCACGCGAGCGGCCGCCAAAGAGCTTTCCAACGAGGCACGGCTTTCCCTCCTGGCTCTTCGGGCATGGGAGCTGTCGCCAGAGCCACGGCCCTACCAGAAAATGCTTCGCAGGCTGGCGCGGCTGCACCTGGTGGGTGCCGGTGGCTCCGAGGCTGACGGCCGCCGCAAAGCCCGCAGCCCCACAGGCTGTTTCGCCAGGCGAGCGGCTGCCAAAGAGCTTTCCAACGAGGCACGGCTTTCCCTCCTGGCTCTTCGGGCGTGGGAGCTGTCGCCAGAGAAACGGCCCTACAGGAAAATGCTTCGCAGGCTGGCGCAGCGGCGCCACGTGGGCGCCGGTGGCGCGGAGGCTGACGGCCGCCGCAAAGCCCGAAGCCCCACGGGCTGTGGGGCCACGTGAGCGGCTGCCAAAGAGCTTTCCAACGAGGCATGGCTTTCCTTCCTGGCTCTTCGGGCTTGGGAGTTGTCGTCAGAGCCGCAGCCCTACCGGAAAATGCTTCGCAAGCTGGCGCGGCAGCGCCACGTGGGCACTGTTGGCGGCGAGGCTGACGGCCGCCGCAAAGCCCGCAGCCACACGGGCTGTTTCGCCAGGCGAGCGGCTGCCAAAGAGCTTTCCAACGAGGCACGGCTTTCCCTCCTGGCTCTTCGGGCTTGGGAGCTGTCGCCAGAGTTGCAGCCCTACCGGAAAATGCTTCGCAGGCTGGTGGGGCGGCGCCACGTGGGCGCTGGTGTCGCCGAGGCTGACGGCCGCCGCAAAGCCCGCAGCCCCACGGGCTGTGGGGTAACGAGAGCGGCTGCCAAAGAGCTTTCCAACAAGGCACGGCTTTCCCTCCTGGCTCTTCGGGCGTGGGAGCTGTCGTCAGAGCCGCGGCCCTACCGGAAAATGCTTCGCAGGCTTGTGCGGCGGCGCCACGTGAACGCCGGTGGAGCGGAGGCTGACGGCCGCCGCAAAGCCCGCAGCCCCACGGGCTGTGGGGCCAGGCGAGCGGCTGCCAAAGAGCTTTCCAACGAGGCACGGCTTTCCCTCCTGGCTCTTCGTCCTTGGGAGCTGTCGCCAGAGCCGCGGCCCTACCGGAAAATGCTTCGCAGGCTGGTGGGGCGGCGCCTCGTGTGCGCCGGTGGCGCCAAGGCTGACAGCCGCTGCAAAGCCCACAGCCCCACGGGCTGTGAGGCCACGCGAGCGGCTGCCAAAGAGCTTTCCAACGAGGCACGGCTTTCCCTCCTGGCTCTTCGGGCGTGGGAGCTGTCGCCAGAGCCGCGGCCCTACAGGAAAATGCTTCGCAGGCTGGCGCGGCTGCACCTGGTGGGCGCCGGTGGCGGGGAGGCTGACGGCCGCCACAAAGCCCGCAGCCCCACGGGCTGTGGGGCCACGCGATCGGCTGCCAAAGAGCTTTCCAACGAGGCACGGCTTTCCCTCCTGGCTCTTCGGGCTTGGGAGCTGTCGCCAGAGTTGCGGCCCTACCGGAAAATGCTTCACAGGCTGGTGGGGCGGCGCCACGTGGGCGCCGGTGGCTCCAAGGCTGACGGCCGCGGCAAAGCCCGCAGCCCCACGGGCTGTGGGGCCAGGCGAGCGGCTGCCAAAGAGCTTTCCAACGAGGCATGGCTTTCCCTCCTGGCTCTTCGTGCTTGGGAGCTGTCGCCAGAGTTGCGGCCCTACCGGAAAATGCTTCGCAAGCTGGCGCGGCGGCGCCATGTGGGCGCCGGTGGCGCCGAGGCTGACGGCCGCCACAAAGCCCGCAGCCCCACGGGCTGTGGGGCCACGCGAGAGGCTGCCAAAGAGCTTTCCAACGAGGCATGGCTTTCCCTCCTGGCTCTTCGGGCGTGGGAGCTGTCGCCAGAGCCGCGGCCCTACAGGAAAATGCTTCGCAGGCTGGCGCAGCGGCGCCACGTGGGCGCCGGTGGCAGCGAGGCTGACGGCCGCCGCAAAGCCCGCAGCCCCACAGGCTGTTTCGCCAGGCGAGCGGCTGCCAAAGAGCTTTCCAACGAGGCACGGCTTTCTCTCCTCGCTCTTCGGGCTTGGGAGCTGTCGTCAGAGCCGCAGCCCTACCAGAAAATGCTTCGCAAGCTGGCGCGGAAGCGCCACGTGGGCGCCGGTGGCGCCAAGGCTGACGGCCGCCACAAAGCCCGCAGCCCCACGGGCTGTGCGGCCACGCAAGAGGCTGCCAAAGAGCTTTCCAACGAGGCATGGCTTTCCCTCCCTGCTCTTCGGGCGTGGGAGCTGTCGCCAGAGCCGCGGCCCTACCGGAAAATGCTTCGCAGGCTGGCGCGGCTGCACCTGGTGGGCGCCGGTGGCGGGGAGGCTGACGGTCGCCGCAAAGCCCACAGCCCCACGGGCTGTGGGGCCACGCGAGCGGCTGCCAAAGAGCTTTCCAACGAGGCACGGCTTTCCCTCCTCGCTCTTCGTGCTTGGGAGCTGTCGACAGAGTTGCGGCCGTACCGGAAAATGCTTCGCAGGCTGGTGGGGCGGCGTCACGTGGGTGCCGGTGGCTCCGAGGCTGACGGCCGCAGCAAAGCCCGCAGCCGCACGGGCTGTTTCGCCAGGCGAGCGGCTGCCAAAGAGCTTTCCAACGAGGCATGGCTTTCCCTCCTGGCTCTTCGGGCTTGGGAGCTGTCGCCAGAGTTGCGGCCCTACCGGAAAATGCTTCGCAGGCTGGTGGGGCGGCGCCACGTGGGCGCCGGTGGCTCCGAGGCTGACAACCGCCGCAAAGCCCGCAGCCCCACGGGCTGTGGGGCCACGCGAGCGGCTGCCAAAGAGCTTTCCAACGAGGCATGGCTTTCCCTCCTGGCTCTTCGGGCGTGGGAGCTGTCGTCAGAGCCGCGGCCCTACCGGAAAATGCTTCGCAGGCTTGTGCGGCGGCGCCACGTGGGCGCCGGTGGCGCGGAGGCTGACGGCCGCCGCAAAGCCCGCAGCCCCACGGGCTGTGGGGCCACGCGAGCGGCTGCCAAAGAGATTTCCAACGAGGCATGGCTTTCCCTCCTGGCTCTTCGGGCTTGGGAGCAGTCGCCAGAGTCGCGGCCCTACCGGAAAATGCTTCGCAGGCTGGCGCGGCTGTAGCTGGTAGGCGCCGGTGGCGCTGAGGCTGACGGCCGCCGCAAAGCCCGCAGCCCCACGGGCTGTGGGGCCACGCGAGCGGCTGCCAAAGAGCTTTCCAACGAGGCATGGCTTTCCCTCCTGGCTCTTCGTGCTTGGGAGCTGTCGCCAGAGTTGCGGCCCTACCGGAAAATGCTTCGCAGGCTGGTGGGGCGGCGCCACGTGGGCGCCGGTGGCTCCGAGGCTGACGGCCGCCGCAAAGCCCGCAGCCGCACGGGCTGTTTCGCCAGGCGAGCGGCTGCCAAAGAGCTTTCCAACGAGGCATGGCTTTCCCTCCTGGCTCTTCGGGCTTGGGAGCTGTCGCCAGAGTTGCGGCCCTACCGGAAAATGCTTCGCAGGCTGGTGGGGCGGCGCCACGTGGGCGCCGGTGGCTCCGAGGCTGACGGCCGCCACAAAGCCCGCAGCCCCACGGGCTGTGGGGCCACGCAAGAGGCTGCCAAAGAGCTTTCCAACGAGGCACGGCTTTCCCTCCTGGCTCTTCGGGCTTGGGAGTTGTCGTCAGAGCCGTGGCCCTACTGGAAAATGCTTCGCAAGCTGGCGCGGCGGCGCCACGTGTGCGCCGGTGGCGCCGAGGCTGACGGCCGCCGCAAAGCCCGCAGCCCCACGGGCTGTGAGGCCACGCGAGCGGCTGCCAAAGAGCTTTCCAACGAGGCACGGCTTTCCCTCCTGGCTCTTCGGGCGTGGGAGCTGTCGCCAGAGCCGCGCCCCTACCGGAAAATGCTTCGCAGGCTGGCGCGGCTGCACCTGGTGGGCGCCGGTGGCGGGGAGGCTGACGGCCGCCACAAAGCCCGCAGCCCCACGGGCTGTGGGGCCACGCGAGCGGCTGCCAAAGAGCTTTCCAACGAGGCACGGCTTTCCCTCCTGGCTCTTCGGGCGTGGGAGCTGTCGCCAGAGACGCGGCCCTACCAGAAAATGCTTCGCAGGCTGGCGCGGCTGTAGCTGGTGGGCGCCGGTGGCGTTGAGGCTGACGGCCGCCGCAAAGCCCGCAGCCCCACGGGCTGTGGGGCCACGCGAGCGGCTGCCAAAGAGCTTTCCAACGAGGCATGGCTTTCCCTCCCTGCTCTTCGGGCGTGGGAGCTGTCGCCAGAGTCGCGGCCCTACCGCAGAAAGCTCTGCATACTTGCGCGGCGGCGCCACATGGGCACCGTTGGCGGAGAGGCTGACGGCCGCCGCAAAGCCCGCAGCCCCACAGGCTGTTTCGCCAAACGAGCGGCTGCCAAAGAGCTTTCCAACGAGGCACGGCTTTCCCTCCTGGCTCTTCGGGCTTGGGAGCTGTCGTCAGATCCGCGGCCCTACAGGAAAATGCTTCGCAGGCTGGCGCGGCTGCACCTGGTGGGCGCCGGTGGCGGGGAGGCTGACGGCCGCCACAAAGCCCGCAGCCCCACGGGCTGTTTCGCCAGGCGAGCGGCTGCCAAAGAGCTTTCCAACGAGGCACGGCTTTCCCTCCTGGCTCTTCGGGCTTGGGAGCTGTCGCCAGAGTTGCAGTCCTACCGGAAAATGCTTCGCAGGCTGGTGGGGCGGCGCCACGTGGGCGCCGGTGGCTCCGAGACTGACGGCCGCCGCAAAGCCCGCAGCCCCACAGGCTGTTTCGCCAGGCGAGCGGCTGCCAAAGAGCTTTCCAACGAGGCACGGCTTTCCCTCCTGGCTCTTCGTGCTTGGGAGCTGTCGCCAGAGTTGCGGCCCTACCGGAAAATGCTTCGCAAGCTGGCGCGGCGGCGCCATGTGGGCGCCGGTGGCGCCGAGGCTGACGGCCGCCACAAAGCCCGCAGCCCCACGGCCTGTGGGGCCACGCGAGAGGCTGCCAAAGAGCTTTCCAACGAGGCATGGCTTTCCCTCCTGGCTCTTCGGGCGTGGGAGCTGTCGCCAGAGCCGCGGCCCTACAGGAAAATGCTTCGCAGGCTGGCGCAGCGGCGCCACGTGGGCGCCGGTGGCAGCGAGGCTGACGGCCGCCGCAAAGCCCGCAGCCCCACAGGCTGTTTCGCCAGGCGAGCGGCTGCCAAAGAGCTTTCCAACGAGGCACGGCTTTCTCTCCTCGCTCTTCGGGCTTGGGAGCTGTCGTCAGAGCCGCAGCCCTACCAGAAAATGCTTCGCAAGCTGGCGCGGAAGCGCCACGTGGGCGCCGGTGGCGCCGAGGCTGACGGCCGCCGCAAAGCCCGCAGCCCCACGGGCTGTGCGGCCACGCAAGAGGCTGCCAAAGAGCTTTCCAACGAGGCATGGCTTTCCCTCCCTGCTCTTCGGGCGTGGGAGCTGTCGCCAGAGCCGCGGCCCTACCGGAAAATGCTTCGCAGGCTGGCGCGGCTGCACCTGGTGGGCGCCGGTGGCGGGGAGGCTGACGGTCGCCGCAAAGCCCACAGCCCCACGGGCTGTGGGGCCACGCGAGCGGCTGCCAAAGAGCTTTCCAACGAGGCACGGCTTTCCCTCCTCGCTCTTCGTGCTTGGGAGCTGTCGACAGAGTTGCGGCCGTACCGGAAAATGCTTCGCAGGCTGGTGGGGCGGCGTCACGTGGGTGCCGGTGGCTCCGAGGCTGACGGCCGCAGCAAAGCCCGCAGCCGCACGGGCTGTTTCGCCAGGCGAGCGGCTGCCAAAGAGCTTTCCAACGAGGCATGGCTTTCCCTCCTGGCTCTTCGGGCTTGGGAGCTGTCGCCAGAGTTGCGGCCCTACCGGAAAATGCTTCGCAGGCTGGTGGGGCGGCGCCACGTGGGCGCCGGTGGCTCCGAGGCTGACAACCGCCGCAAAGCCCGCAGCCCCACGGGCTGTGGGGCCACGCGAGCGGCTGCCAAAGAGCTTTCCAACGAGGCATGGCTTTCCCTCCTGGCTCTTCGGGCGTGGGAGCTGTCGTCAGAGCCGCGGCCCTACCGGAAAATGCTTCGCAGGCTTGTGCGGCGGCGCCACGTGGGCGCCGGTGGCGCGGAGGCTGACGGCCGCCGCAAAGCCCGCAGCCCCACGGGCTGTGGGGCCACGCGAGCGGCTGCCAAAGAGATTTCCAACGAGGCATGGCTTTCCCTCCTGGCTCTTCGGGCTTGGGAGCAGTCGCCAGAGTCGCGGCCCTACCGGAAAATGCTTCGCAGGCTGGCGCGGCTGTAGCTGGTAGGCGCCGGTGGCGCTGAGGCTGACGGCCGCCGCAAAGCCCGCAGCCCCACGGGCTGTGGGGCCACGCGAGCGGCTGCCAAAGAGCTTTCCAACGAGGCATGGCTTTCCCTCCTGGCTCTTCGTGCTTGGGAGCTGTCGCCAGAGTTGCGGCCCTACCGGAAAATGCTTCGCAGGCTGGTGGGGCGGCGCCACGTGGGCGCCGGTGGCTCCGAGGCTGACGGCCGCCGCAAAGCCCGCAGCCGCACGGGCTGTTTCGCCAGGCGAGCGGCTGCCAAAGAGCTTTCCAACGAGGCATGGCTTTCCCTCCTGGCTCTTCGGGCTTGGGAGCTGTCGCCAGAGTTGCGGCCCTACCGGAAAATGCTTCGCAGGCTGGTGGGGCGGCGCCACGTGGGCGCCGGTGGCTCCGAGGCTGACGGCCGCCACAAAGCCCGCAGCCCCACGGGCTGTGGGGCCACGCAAGAGGCTGCCAAAGAGCTTTCCAACGAGGCACGGCTTTCCCTCCTGGCTCTTCGGGCTTGGGAGTTGTCGTCAGAGCCGTGGCCCTACTGGAAAATGCTTCGCAAGCTGGCGCGGCGGCGCCACGTGTGCGCCGGTGGCGCCGAGGCTGACGGCCGCCGCAAAGCCCGCAGCCCCACGGGCTGTGAGGCCACGCGAGCGGCTGCCAAAGAGCTTTCCAACGAGGCACGGCTTTCCCTCCTGGCTCTTCGGGCGTGGGAGCTGTCGCCAGAGCCGCGCCCCTACCGGAAAATGCTTCGCAGGCTGGCGCGGCTGCACCTGGTGGGCGCCGGTGGCGGGGAGGCTGACGGCCGCCACAAAGCCCGCAGCCCCACGGGCTGTGGGGCCACGCGAGCGGCTGCCAAAGAGCTTTCCAACGAGGCACGGCTTTCCCTCCTGGCTCTTCGGGCGTGGGAGCTGTCGCCAGAGACGCGGCCCTACCAGAAAATGCTTCGCAGGCTGGCGCGGCTGTAGCTGGTGGGCGCCGGTGGCGTTGAGGCTGACGGCCGCCGCAAAGCCCGCAGCCCCACGGGCTGTGGGGCCACGCGAGCGGCTGCCAAAGAGCTTTCCAACGAGGCATGGCTTTCCCTCCCTGCTCTTCGGGCGTGGGAGCTGTCGCCAGAGTCGCGGCCCTACCGCAGAAAGCTCTGCATACTTGCGCGGCGGCGCCACATGGGCACCGTTGGCGGAGAGGCTGACGGCCGCCGCAAAGCCCGCAGCCCCACAGGCTGTTTCGCCAAACGAGCGGCTGCCAAAGAGCTTTCCAACGAGGCACGGCTTTCCCTCCTCGCTCTTCGTGCTTGGGAGCTGTCGACAGAGTTGCGGCCGTACCGGAAAATGCTTCGCAGGCTGGTGGGGCGGCGTCACGTGGGTGCCGGTGGCTCCGAGGCTGACGGCCGCAGCAAAGCCCGCAGCCGCACGGGCTGTTTCGCCAGGCGAGCGGCTGCCAAAGAGCTTTCCAACGAGGCATGGCTTTCCCTCCTGGCTCTTCGGGCTTGGGAGCTGTCGCCAGAGTTGCGGCCCTACCGGAAAATGCTTCGCAGGCTGGTGGGGCGGCGCCACGTGGGCGCCGGTGGCTCCGAGGCTGACAACCGCCGCAAAGCCCGCAGCCCCACGGGCTGTGGGGCCACGCGAGCGGCTGCCAAAGAGCTTTCCAACGAGGCATGGCTTTCCCTCCTGGCTCTTCGGGCGTGGGAGCTGTCGTCAGAGCCGCGGCCCTACCGGAAAATGCTTCGCAGGCTTGTGCGGCGGCGCCACGTGGGCGCCGGTGGCGCGGAGGCTGACGGCCGCCGCAAAGCCCGCAGCCCCACGGGCTGTGGGGCCACGCGAGCGGCTGCCAAAGAGATTTCCAACGAGGCATGGCTTTCCCTCCTGGCTCTTCGGGCTTGGGAGCAGTCGCCAGAGTCGCGGCCCTACCGGAAAATGCTTCGCAGGCTGGCGCGGCTGTAGCTGGTAGGCGCCGGTGGCGCTGAGGCTGACGGCCGCCGCAAAGCCCGCAGCCCCACGGGCTGTGGGGCCACGCGAGCGGCTGCCAAAGAGCTTTCCAACGAGGCATGGCTTTCCCTCCTGGCTCTTCGTGCTTGGGAGCTGTCGCCAGAGTTGCGGCCCTACCGGAAAATGCTTCGCAGGCTGGTGGGGCGGCGCCACGTGGGCGCCGGTGGCTCCGAGGCTGACGGCCGCCGCAAAGCCCGCAGCCGCACGGGCTGTTTCGCCAGGCGAGCGGCTGCCAAAGAGCTTTCCAACGAGGCATGGCTTTCCCTCCTGGCTCTTCGGGCTTGGGAGCTGTCGCCAGAGTTGCGGCCCTACCGGAAAATGCTTCGCAGGCTGGTGGGGCGGCGCCACGTGGGCGCCGGTGGCTCCGAGGCTGACGGCCGCCACAAAGCCCGCAGCCCCACGGGCTGTGGGGCCACGCAAGAGGCTGCCAAAGAGCTTTCCAACGAGGCACGGCTTTCCCTCCTGGCTCTTCGGGCTTGGGAGTTGTCGTCAGAGCCGTGGCCCTACTGGAAAATGCTTCGCAAGCTGGCGCGGCAGCGCCACGTGTGCGCCGGTGGCGCCGAGGCTGACGGCCGCCGCAAAGCCCGCAGCCCCACGGGCTGTGAGGCCACGCGAGCGGCTGCCAAAGAGCTTTCCAACGAGGCACGGCTTTCCCTCCTGGCTCTTCGGGCGTGGGAGCTGTCGCCAGAGCCGCGCCCCTACCGGAAAATGCTTCGCAGGCTGGCGCGGCTGCACCTGGTGGGCGCCGGTGGCGGGGAGGCTGACGGCCGCCACAAAGCCCGCAGCCCCACGGGCTGTGGGGCCACGCGAGCGGCTGCCAAAGAGCTTTCCAACGAGGCACGGCTTTCCCTCCTGGCTCTTCGGGCGTGGGAGCTGTCGCCAGAGACGCGGCCCTACCAGAAAATGCTTCGCAGGCTGGCGCGGCTGTAGCTGGTGGGCGCCGGTGGCGTTGAGGCTGACGGCCGCCGCAAAGCCCGCAGCCCCACGGGCTGTGGGGCCACGCGAGCGGCTGCCAAAGAGCTTTCCAACGAGGCATGGCTTTCCCTCCCTGCTCTTCGGGCGTGGGAGCTGTCGCCAGAGTCGCGGCCCTACCGCAGAAAGCTCTGCATACTTGCGCGGCGGCGCCACATGGGCACCGTTGGCGGAGAGGCTGACGGCCGCCGCAAAGCCCGCAGCCCCACAGGCTGTTTCGCCAAACGAGCGGCTGCCAAAGAGCTTTCCAACGAGGCACGGCTTTCCCTCCTGGCTCTTCGGGCTTGGGAGCTGTCGTCAGATCCGCGGCCCTACAGGAAAATGCTTCGCAGGCTGGCGCGGCTGCACCTGGTGGGCGCCGGTGGCGGGGAGGCTGACGGCCGCCACAAAGCCCGCAGCCCCACGGGCTGTTTCGCCAGGCGAGCGGCTGCCAAAGAGCTTTCCAACGAGGCACGGCTTTCCCTCCTGGCTCTTCGGGCTTGGGAGCTGTCGCCAGAGTTGCAGTCCTACCGGAAAATGCTTCGCAGGCTGGTGGGGCGGCGCCACGTGGGCGCCGGTGGCTCCGAGACTGACGGCCGCCGCAAAGCCCGCAGCCCCACAGGCTGTTTCGCCAGGCGAGCGGCTGCCAAAGAGCTTTCCAACGAGGCACGGCTTTCCCTCCCTGCTCTTCGGGCGTGGGAGCTGTCGCCAGAGCCGCGGCCCTACCGGAAAATGCTTCGCAGGCTGGTGGGGCGGCGCCACGTGGGCGCCGGTGGCTCCGAGGCTGACGGCCGCCGCAAAGCCCGCAGCCCCACGGGCTGTGGGGCCACGCGAGCGGCTGCCAAAGAGCTTTCCAACGAGGCACGGCTTTCTCTCCTCGCTCTTCGGGCGTGGGAGCTGTCGCCAGAGCCGCGGCCCTACCGGAAAATGCTTCGCAGGCTGGTGGGGCGGCGCCACGTGGGCGCCGGTGGCTCCGAGGCTGACGGCCGCCGCAAAGCCCGCAGCCCCACGGGCTGTTTCGCCAGGCGAGCGGCTGCCAAAGAGCTTTCCAACGAGGCACGGCTTTCCCTCCTGGCTCTTCGTGCTTGGGAGCTGTCGCCAGAGTTGCAGCCCTACCGGAAAATGCTTCGCAGGCTGGCGCGGCGGCGCCACGTGGGCGCCGGTGTCGACGAGGTTGACGGTCGCCGTATAGCCCGCAGCCACACGGGCTGTGGGGCCACGCGAGCGGCTGCCAAAGAGCTTTCCAACGAGGCACGGCTTTCCCTCCTGGCTCTTCGGGCTTGGGAGCTGTCGCCAGAGCCGCGGCCCTACCGGAAAACGCTTCGCAGGCTGGTGCGGCGGAGCCACGAGGGCGCCGGTGTCGCCGAGGCTGACGGCCGCCGCAAAGCCCGCAGCCCCATGGGCTGTGGGGCCACGTGAGCGGCTGCCAAAGAGCTTTCCAAGGAGGCACGGCTTTCCCTCCTGGCTCTTCGGGCTTGGGAGTTGTCGTCAGAGCCGCAGCCCTACCGGAAAATGCTTCGCAAGCTGGCGCGGCAGCGCCACGTGGGCACCGTTGGCGGCGAGGCTGACGGCCGCCGCAAAGCCCGCAGCCACACGGGCTGTTTCGCCAGGCGAGCGGCTGCCAAAGAGCTTTCCAACGAGGCACGGCTTTCCCTCCTGGCTCTTCGGGCGTGGGAGCTGTCGCCAGAGCCGCAGCCCTACAGGAAAATGCTTCGCAGGCTGGCGCGGCGGCGCCACGTGGGCGCCGGTGTCGCTGAGGCTGAAGTCCGCCGGAAAGCCCGCAGCCACACGGGTTGTGGGGCCACGCGAGCGGCTGCCAAAGAGCTTTCCAACGAGGCATGGCTTTCCCTCCCTGCTCTTCGGGCGCGGGAGCTGTCGCCAGAGCCGCAGCCCTACCGGAAAATGCTTCGCAAGCTGGCGCGGCGGCGCCACGTACGCGCCGGTGGCGCCGAGGGTGACGGCCGCCGCAAAGCCCGCAGCCCCATGGGCTGTGGGGCCACGCGAGCGGCTGCCAAAGAGCTTTCCAACGAGGCACGGCTTTCCCTCCTGGCTCTTCGGGCGTGGGAGCTGTCGCCAGAGCCGCGGCCCTACCAGAAAATGCTTCGCAGGGTGGCGCGGCTGTAGCTGGTAGGCGCCGGTGGCGCTGAGGCTGACGGCCGCCGCAAAGCCCGCAGCCCCACGGGCTGTGGGGCCACGCGAGCGGCTGCCAAAGAGCTTTCCAACGAGGCACAGCTTTCCCTCCTGGCTCTTCGTGCTTGGGAGCTGTCGCCAGAGTTGCGGCCCTACCGGAAAATGCTTCGCAGGCTGGTGGGGCGGCGCCACGTGGGCGCCGGTGGCTCCGAGGCTGACGGCCGCCACAAAGCCCGCAGCCGCACAGGCTGTTTCGCCAGGCGAGCGGCTGCCAAAGAGCTTTCCAACGAGGCATGGCTTTCCCTCCTGGCTCTTCGGGCTTGGGAGCTGTCGCCAGAGTTGCGGCCCTACCGGAAAATGCTTCGCAATCTGGTGGGGCGGCGCCACGTGGGCGCCGGTGGCTCCGAGGCTGACAACCGCCGCAAAGCCCGCAGCCCCACGGGCTGTGGGGCCACGCGAGCGGCTGCCAAAGAGCTTTCCAACGAGGCACGGCTTTCCCTCCTGGCTCTTCGGGCGTGGGAGCTGTCGCCAGAGTCGCGGCCCTACCGCAAAAAGCTCTGCATACTTGCGCGGCGGCGCCACATGGGCACCGTTGGCGGTGAGGCTGACGGCCGCCGCAAAGCCCGCAGCCCCACGGGCTGTGGGGCCACGCGATCGGCTGCCAAAGAGCTTTCCAACGAGGCACGGCTTTCCCTCCTGGCTCTTCGTGCTTGGGAGCTGTCGCCAGAGTTGCGGCCCTACCGGAAAATGCTTCACAGGCTGGTGGGGCGGCGCCACGTGGGCGCCGGTGGCTCCGAGGCTGACGGCCACGGTAAAGCCCGCAGCCCCACGGGCTGTTTCGCCAGGCGAGCGGCTGCCAAAGAGCTTTCCAACGAGGCATGGCTTTCCCTCCTGGCTCTTCATGCTTGGGAGCTGTCGCCAGAGTTGCGGCCCTACCGGAAAATGCTTCGCAAGCTGGCGCGGCGGCGCCATGTGGGCGCCGGTGGCGCCGAGGCTGACGGCCGCCACAAAGCCCGCAGCCCCACAGGCTGTTTCGCCAGGCGAGCGGCTGCCAAAGAGCTTTCCAACGAGGCACGGCTTTCTCTCCTCGCTCTTAGGGCGTGGGAGCTGTCGCCAGAGCCGCGGCCCTACAGGAAAATGCTTCGCAGGCTGGCGCGGCTGCACCTGGTGGGCGCCGGTGGCG
Organism: Chroicocephalus ridibundus; assembly: GCF_963924245.1. Lineage (NCBI taxonomy): Eukaryota > Metazoa > Chordata > Aves > Charadriiformes > Laridae > Chroicocephalus > Chroicocephalus ridibundus. Next base: position 497,287 of record NW_026961196.1, read on the forward strand.
GGGAGGCTGACGGCCGCCACAAAGCCCGCAGCCCCACGGGCTGTGGGGCCACGCGATCGACTGCCAAAGAGCTTTACAATGAGGCACGGCTTTCCCTGCTGGCTCTTCGGGCGTGGGAGCTGTCGCCAGAGAAACGGCCCTACAGGAAAATGCTTCGCAGGCTGGCGCAGCGGCGCCACGTGGGCGCCAGTGGCGCGGAGGCTGACGGCCGCCGCAAAGCCCGAAGCCCCACGGGCTGTGGGGCCACGTGAGCGGCTGCCAAAGAGCTTTCCAACGAGGCATGGCTTTCCTTCCTGGCTCTTCGGGCTTGGGAGTTGTCGTCAGAGCCGCAGCCCTACCGGAAAATGCTTCGCAAGCTGGCGCGGCAGCGCCACGTGGGCACTGTTGGCGGCGAGGCTGACGGCCGCCGCAAAGCCCGCAGCCACACGGGCTGTTTCGCCAGGCGAGCGGCTGCCAAAGAGCTTTCCAACGAGGCACGGTTTTCCCTCCTGGCTCTTCGGGCTTGGGAGCTGTCGCCAGAGTTGCAGCCCTACCGGAAAATGCTTCGCAGGCTGGTGGGGCGGCGCCACGTGGGCGCTGGTGTCGCCGAGGCTGACGGCCGCCGCAAAGCCCGCAGCCCCACGGGCTGTGGGGTCACGAGAGCGGCTGCCAAAGAGCTTTCCAACAAGGCACGGCTTTCCCTCCTGGCTCTTCGGGCGTGGGAGCTGTCGTCAGAGCCGCGGCCCTACCGGAAAATGCTTCGCAGGCTTGTGCGGCGGCGCCACGTGAACGCCGGTGGAGCGGAGGCTGACGGCCGCCGCAAAGCCCGCAGCCCCACGGGCTGTGGGGCCAGGCGAGCGGCTGCCAAAGAGCTTTCCAACGAGGCACGGCTTTCCCTCCTGGCTCTTCGTCCTTGGGAGCTGTCGCCAGAGCCGCGGCCCTACCGGAAAATGCTTCGCAGGCTGGTGGGGCGGCGCCTCGTGGGCGCCGGTGGCGCCAAGGCTGACAACCGCTGCAAAGCCCACAGCCCCACGGGCTGTGAGGCCACGCGAGCGGCTGCCAAAGAGCTTTCCAACGAGGCACGGCTTTCCCTCCTGGCTCTTCGGGCGTGGGAGCTGTCGCCAGAGCCGCGGCCCTACAGGAAAATGCTTCGCAGGCTGGCGCGGCTGCACCTGGTGGGCGCCGGTGGCGGGGAGGCTGACGGCCGCCACAAAGCCCGCAGCCCCACGGGCTGTGGGGCCACGCGATCGGCTGCCAAAGAGCTTTCCAACGAGGCACGGCTTTCCCTCCTGGCTCTTCGTGCTTGGGAGCTGTCGCCAGAGCCGCGGCCCTACCGGAAAATGCTTCGCAGGCTGGCGCAGCGGCGCCACGTGGGCGCCGGTGGCAGCGAGGCTGACGGCCGCCGCAAAGCCCGCAGCCCCACGGGCTGTTTCGCCAGGCGAGCGGCTGCCAAAGAGCTTTCCAACGAGGCACGGCTTTCTCTCCTCGCTCTTCGGGCGCGGGAGCTGTCGCCAGAGCCGCAGCCCTACCGGAAAATGCTTCGCAGGCTGGTGCGGCGGTACCACGTGGGCGCCGGTGGCGCCGAGGCTGACGGCCGCCGCAAAGCCCGCAGCCCCATGTGCTGTGGGGCCACGCGAGCGGCTGCCAAAGAGCTTTCCAACGAGGCACGGCTTTCCCTCCTGGCTCTTCGGGCTTGGGAGTTGTCGTCAGAGCCGCAGCCCTACCGGAAAATGCTTCGCAGCCTGGTGAGGCGGCGACACATGGGCGCCGGTGGCAGCGAGGCTGACGGCCGCCGCAAAGCCCGCAGCCCCACAGGCTGTTTCGCCAGGCGAGCGGCTGCCAAAGAGCTTTCCAACGAGGCACGGCTTTCCCTCCTCGCTTTTCGGGCGTGGGAGCTGTCGCCAGAGCCGCAGCCCTACAGGAAAATGCTTCGCAGGCTGGCGCGGCTGCACCTGGTGGGCGCCGGTGGCTCCGAGGCTGACGGCCGCCACAAAGCCCGCAGCCCCACGGGCTGTGGGGCCACGCGAGAGGCTGCCAAAGAGCTTTCCAACGAGGCACGGCTTTCCCTCCTGGCTCTTCGTGCTTGGGAGCTGTCGCCAGAGTTGCGGCCCTACCGGAAAATGCTTCGCAGGCTGTTGGGGCAGCGCCACGTGGGCGCCGGTGGCAGCGAGGCTGACGGCCGCCGCAAAGCCCGCAGCCCCAAGGGCTGTGGGGCCACGCGAGCGGCTGCCAAAGAGCTTTCCAACGAGGCACGGCTTTCCCTCCTGGCTCTTCGGGCGTGGGAGCTGTCGCCAGAGCCGCAGCCCTACAGGAAAATGCTTCGCAGGCTGGCGCGGCGGCGCCACGTGGGCGCCGGTGTCGCTGAGGCTGACGTCCGCCGGAAAGCCCGCAGCCCCACGGGCTGTTTTGACAGGCGAGCGGCTGCCAAAGAGCTTTCCAACGAGGCACGGCTTTCCCTCCTGGCTCTTCGGGCTTGGGAGCTGTCGTCAGAGCCGCAGCCCTACCAGAAAATGCTTCGCAAGCTGGCGCGGAAGCGCCACGTGGGCGCCGGTGGCGCCGAGGCTGACGGCCGCCGCAAAGCCCGCAGCCCCACGGGCTGTGCGGCCACGCAAGAGGCTGCCAAAGAGCTTTCCAACGAGGCATGGCTTTCCCTCCCTGCTCTTCGGGCGTGGGAGCTGTCGCCAGAGAAACGGCCCTACCGGAAAATGCTTCGCAGGCTGGCGCGGCTGCACCTGGTGGGCGCCGGTGGCGGGGAGGCTGACGGTCGCCGCAAAGCCCGCAGCCACACGGGCTGTGGGGCCACGCGAGCGGCTGCCAAAGAGCTTTCCAACGAGGCATGGCTTTCCCTCCCTGCTCTTCGGGCGCGGGAGCTGTCGCCAGAGCCGCAGCCCTACCGGAAAATGCTTCGCAGGCTGGTGCGGCGGTACCACGTGGGCGCCGGTGGCGCCGAGGCTGACGGCCGCCGCAAAGCCCGCAGCCCCATGGGCTGTGGGGCCACGCGAGCGGCTGCCAAAGAGCTTTCCAACGAGGCACGGCTTTCCCTCCTGGCTCTTCGGGCTTGGGAGTTGTCGTCAGAGCCGTGGCCCTACTGGAAAATGCTTCGCAAGCTGGCGCGGCGGCGCCACGTGTGCGCCGGTGGCTTAGAGGCTGACGGCCGCCGCAAAGCCCGCAGCCCCACGGGCTGTGAGGCCACGCGAGCGGCTGCCAAAGAGCTTTCCAACGAGGCACGGCTTTCCCTCCTGGCTCTTCGGGCGTGGGAGCTGTCGCCAGAGCCGCGGCCCTACCGGAAAATGCTTCGCAGGGTGGCGCGGCTGTAGCTGGTAGGCGCCGGTGGCGCTGAGGCTGACGGCCGCCGCAAAGCCCGCAGCCGCACGGGCTGTTTCGCCAGGCGAGCGGCTGCCAAAGAGCTTTCCAACGAGGCATGGCTTTCCCTCCTGGCTCTTCGGGCTTGGGAGCTGTCGCCAGAGTTGCGGCCCTACCGGAAAATGCTTCGCAGGCTGGTGGGGCGGCGCCACGAGGGCGCCGGTGGCTCCGAGGCTGACAACCGCCGCAAAGCCCGCAGCCCCAAGGGCTGTGGGGCCACGCGAGCGGCTGCCAAAGTGCTTTCCAACGAGGCACGGCTTTCCCTCCTGGCTCTTCGGGCGTGGGAGCTGTCGCCAGAGCCGCGGCCCTACCGGAAAATGCTTCGCAGGCTGGTGGGGCGGCGCCACGTGGGCGCTGGTGGCTCCGAGGCTGACGGCCGCCGCAAAGCCCGCAGCCCCACGGGCTGTGGGGCCACGCAAGCGGCTGCCAAAGAGCTTTCCAAAAAGGCACGGCTTTCCCTCCTGGCTCTTCGGGCATGGGAGTTGTCGTCAGAGCGGTGGCCCAACTGGAAAATGCTTCGCAAGCTGGCGCGGCGGCGCCACGTGGGCGCCAGTGGCGCCGAGGCTGACGGCCGCCGCAAAGCCCGCAGCCCCACGGGCTGTGAGGCCACGCGAGCGGCTGCCAAAGAGCTTTCCAACGAGGCACGGCTTTCCCTCCTGGCTCTTCGGGCGTGGGAGCTGTCGCCAGAGCCGCGGCCCTACCGGAAAATGCTTCGCAGGCTGGCGCAGCTGCACCTGGTGGGCGCCGGTGGCGGGGAGGCTGACGGCCGCCACAAAGCCCGCAGCCCCACGGGCTGTTTCGCCAGGCGAGCGGCTGCCAAAGAGCTTTCCAACGAGGCACGGCTTTCCCTCCTGGCTCTTCGGGCGTGGGAGCTGTCGCCAGAGCCGCGGCCCTACTGGAAAATGCTTCGCAGGCTGGCGCGGCTGTAGCTGGTGGGCTCCGGTGGCGCCGAGGCTGACGGCCGCCGCAAAGCCCGCAGCCCCACGGGCTGTTTCGCCAGGCGAACGGCTGCCAAAGAGCTTTCCAACGAGGCACGGCTTTCCCTCCTGGCTCTTCGGGCGTGGGAGCTGTCGCCAGAGCCGCAGCCCTACAGGAAAATGCTTCGCAGGCTGGCGCGGCGGCGCCACGTGGGCGCTGGTGTCGCTGAGGCTGACGGCCGCCGGAAAGCCCGCAGCCCCACGGGCTGTGGGGCCACGCGAGCGGCTGCCAAAGAGCTTTCCAACGAGGCACGGCTTTCCCTCCTAGGTCTTCGGGCGTGGGAGCTGTCGCCAGAGACGCGGCCCTACCGGAAAATGCTTCGCAGGCTGGCGCAGCGGCGCCACGTGGGCGCCGGTGGCAGCGAGGCTGACGGCCGCCGCAAAGCCCGCAGCCCCACAGGCTGTTTCGCCAGGCGAGCGGCTGCCAAAGTGCTTTCCAACGAGGCACGGCTTTCTCTCCTCGCTCTTCGGGCGTGGGAGCTGTCGCCAGAGCCGCGGCCCTACAGGAAAATGCTTCGCAGGCTGGCGCGGCTGCACCTGGTGGGCGCCGGTGGCGCCGAGGCTGACGGCCGCCACAAAGCCCGCAGCCACACGGGCTGTGGGGCCACGCGAGCGGCCGCCAAAGAGCTTTCCAACAAGGCACGGCTTTCCCTCCTGGCTCTTCGGGCTTGGGAGCTGTCGTCAGAGCCGCAGCCCTACCGGAAAATGCTTCGCAAGCTGGCGCGGCAGCGCCACGTGGGCGCCGGTGGCGCTGAGGCTGACGGCCGCCGCAAAGCCCGCAGCCCCACGGGCTGTGGGGCCACGCAAGAGGCTGCCAAAGAGCTTTCCAACGAGGCATGGCTTTCCCTCCTGGCTCTTCGGGCGTGGGAGCTGTCGCCAGAGCCGCGGCCCTACCGGAAAATGCTTCGCAGGCTGGTGCGGCTGCACCTCGTGGGCGCCGGTGGCGGGGAGGCTGACGGTCGCCGCAAAGCCCGCAGCCCCACGGGCTGTGGGGCGACGCGAGTGGCTGCCAAAGAGCTTTCCAACGAGGCATGGCTTTCCCTCCTGGCTCTTCGGGCGTGGGAGCTGTCGCCAGAGCCGCGGCCCTACCGGAAAATGCTTCGCAGGCTCGTGCGGCGGCGCCACGTGGGCGCTGGTGGCTCCGAGGCTGACGGCCGCCGCAAAGCCCGCAGCCACACGGGCTGTGGGGCCACGCGAGCGGCCGCCAAAGAGCTTTCCAACGAGGCATGGCTTTCCCTCCCTGCTCTTCGGGCGTGAGAGCTGTCGCCAGAGCCGCAGCCCTACCGGAAAATGCTTCGCAGGCTGGTGCGGCGGTACCACGTGGGCGCCGGTGGCGCCGAGGCTGACGGCCGCCGCAAAGCCCGCAGCCCCATGGGCTGTGGGGCCACGCGAGCGGCTGCCAAAGAGCTTTCCAACGAGGCACGGCTTTCCCTCCTGGCTCTTCGGGCTTGTGAGTTGTCGTCAGAGCCGTGGCCCTACTGGAAAATGCTTCGCAGGCTGGCGCGGCTGTAGCTGGTAGGCGCCGGTGGCGCTGAGGCTGACGGCCGCCGCAAAGCCCGCAGCCCCACGGGCTGTGGGGCCACGTGAGCGGCTGCCAAAGAGCTTTCCAACGAGGCACAGCTTTCCCTCCTGGCTCTTCGTGCTTGAGAGCTGTCGCCAGAGTTGCGGCCCTACCGGAAAATGCTTCGCAGGCTGGTGGGGCGGCGTCACGTGGGCGCCGGTGGCTCCGAGGCTGACGGCCGCCGCAAAGCCCGCAGCCGCACGGGCTGTTTCGCCAGGCGAGCGGCTGCCAAAGAGCTTTCCAACGAGGCATGGCTTTCCCTCCTGGCTCTTCGGGCGTGGGAGCTGTCGCCAGAGTTGCGGCCCTACCGGAAAATGCTTCGCAGGCTGGTGGGGCGGCGCCACGTGGGCTCCGGTGGCTCCGAGGCTGACAACCGCCGCAAAGCCCGCAGCCCCACGGGCTGTGGGGCCACGCGAGCGGCTGCCAAAGAGCTTTCCAACGAGGCATGGCTTTCCCTCCTGGCTCTTCGGGCTTGGGAGCTGTCGTCAGAACTACAGCCCTACCGGAAAATGCTTCGCAAGCTGGTGCGGCAGCGCCACGTGGGCGCCGGTGGCGCCGAGGCTGACGGCCACCGCAAAGCCCGCAGCCCCACGGGCTGTGGGGCCACGCGAGCGGCTGCCAAAGAGCTTTCCAACGAGGCATGGCTTTCCCTCCTGGCTCTTCGGGCGTGGGAGCTGTCGTCAGAGCCGCGGCCCTACCGGAAAATGCTTCGCAGGCTTGTGCGGCGGCGCCACGTGGGCGCCGGTGGCGCGGAGGCTGACGGCCGCCGCAAAGCCCGCAGCCCCACGGGCTGTGGGGCCACGCGAGCGTCTGCCAAAGAGCTTTCCAACGAGGCACGGCTTTCCCTCCTGGCTCTTCGGGCGTGGGAGCTGTCGCCAGAGCCGCGGCCCTACCGGAAAATGCTTCGCAGGCTGGTGGGGCGGCGCCACGTGGGCGCTGGTGGCTCCGAGGCTGACGGCCGCCGCAAAGCCCGCAGCCCCACGGGCTGTGGGGCCACGCGAGCGGCTGCCAAAGAGCTTTCCAACGAGGCATGGCTTTCCCTCCTGGCTCTTCGGGCGTGGGAGCTGTCGCCAGAGACGCGGCCCTACCGGAAAATGCTTCGTAGGCTGGCGCAGCGGCGCCACGTGGGCGCCGGTGGCGCCGAGGATGACGGCCGCCGCAAAGCCCGCAGCCCCACAGGCTGTTTTGCCAGGCGAGCGGCTGCCAAAGAGCTTTCCAACGAGGCACGGCTTTCCCTCCTAGGCCTTCGGGCGTGGGAGCTGTCGCCAGAGCCGCGGCCCTACAGAAAAATGCTTCGCAGGCTGGCGCGGCTGCACCTGGTGGGCGCCAGCGGTGGGGAGGCTGACGGCCGCCACAAAGCCCGCAGCCCCACGGGCTGTGGGGCCACGCGATCGGCTGCCAAAGAGCTTTCCAACGAGGCACGGCTTTCCCTCCTGGCTCTTCGTGCTTGGGAGCTGTCGCCAGAGTTGCGGCCCTACCGGGAAATGCTTCGCAGGCTGGCGCGGCGGCGCCACGTGGGCGCCGGTGGCTCCGAGGCTGACGGCCGCCGCAAAGCCCGCAGCCCCACGGGCTGTTTCGCCAGGCGAGCGGCTGCCAAAGAGCTTTCCAACGAGGCACGGCTTTCCCTCCTGGCTCTTCGGGCGTGGGAGCTGTCGCCAGAGCCGCGGCCCTACAGGAAAATGCTTCGCAGGCTGGCGCGGCTGTAGCTGGCGGGCGCCGGTGGCGTTGAGGGTGACGGCCGCCGCAAAGCCCGCAGCCCCACGGGCTGTGGGGCCACGCGAGCGGCTGCCAAAGAGCTTTCCAACGAGGCATGGCTTTCCCTCCCTGCTCTTCGGGCGTGGGAGCTGTCGCCAGAGTCGCGGCCCTACCGCAAAAAGCTCTGCATACTTGCGCGGCGGCGCCACATGGGCGCCGGTGGCTCCGAGACTGACGGCCGCCGCAAAGCCCGCAGCCCCACAGGCTGTTTCGCCAGGCGAGCGGCTGCCAAAGAGCTTTCCAACGAGGCACGGCTTTCCCTCCCTGCTCTTCGGGCGTGGGAGCTGTCGCCAGAGCCGCGGCCCTACCGGAAAATGCTTCGCAGGCTGGCGCTGCTGTACCAGGTGGGCGCCGGTGGCGCCGAGGCTGACGGCCGCCGCAAAGCCCGCAGCCCCACGGGCTGTGGGGCCACGCGAGCGGCTGCCAAAGAGCTTTCCAACGAGGCACGGCTTTCCCTCCTGGCTCTTCGGGCGTGGGAGCTGTCGCCAGAGACGCGGCCTTACCGGAAAATGGTTCGCAAGCTGGCGCGGCAGCGCCACGTGGGCACCGTTGGCGGCGAGGCTGACGGCCGCCGCAAAGCCCGCAGCCACACGGGCTGTTTCGCCAGGCGAGCGGCTGCCAAAGAGCTTTCCAACGAGGCACGGCTTTCCCTCCTGGCTCTTCGGGCGTGGGAGCTGTCGCCAGAGCCGCGGCCCTACCAGAAAATGCTTCGCAGGCTGGCGCGGCTGTAGCTGGTGGGCGCCGGTGGCACTGAGATTGACGGCCGCCGCAAAGCCCGCAGCCCCACGGGCTGTGGGGCCACGCGAGCGGCTGCCAAAGAGCTTTCCAACGAGGCACGGCTTTCTCTCCTGGCTCTTCGGGCGTGGGAGCTGTCGCCAGAGCCGCGGCCCTACCGGAAAATGCTTCGCAGGCTGGTGGGGCGGCGCCACGTGGGCGCCGGTGGCTCCGAGGCTGACGGCCGCCGCAAAGCCCGCAGCCCCACGGGCTGTTTCGCCAGGCGAGCGGCTGCCAAAGAGCTTTCCAACGAGGCACGGCTTTCCCTCCTGGCTCTTCGTGCTTGGGAGCTGTCGCCAGAGTTGCAGCCCTACCGGAAAATGCTTCGCAGGCTGGCGCGGCGGCGCCACGTGGGCGCCGGTGTCGACAAGGTTGACGGCCGCCGTATAGCCCGCAGCCACACGAGCTGTGGGGCCACGCGAGCGGCTGCCAAAGAGCATTCCAACGAGGCACGGCTTTCCCTCCTGGCTCTTCGGGCTTGGGAGCTGTCGCCAGAGCCGCGGCCCTACAGGAAAACGCTTCGCAGGCTGGTGCGGCGGAGCCACGAGGGCGCCGGTGTCGCCGAGGCTGACGGCCGCCGCAAAGCCCGCAGCCCCATGGGCTGTGGGGCCACGTGAGCGGCTGCCAAAGAGCTTTCCAAGGAGGCACGGCTTTCCCTCCTAGGTCTTCGGGCGTGGGAGCTGTCGCCAGAGCCGCGGCCGTACCGGAAAATGCTTCGCAAGCTGGCGCGGCAGCGCCACGTGGGCACCGTTGGCGGCGAGGCTGACGGCCGCCGCAAAGCCCGCAGCCACACGGGCTGTTTCGCCAGGCGAGCGGCTGCCAAAGAGCTTTCCAACGAGGCACGGCTTTCCCTCCTGGCTCTTCGGGCTTGGGAGCTGTCGCCAGAGTTGCAGTCCTACCGGAAAATGCTTCGCAGGCTGGTGGGGCGGCGCCACGTGGGCGCCGGTGGCTCCGAGACTGACGGCCGCCGCAAAGCCCGCAGCCCCACAGGCTGTTTCGCCAGGCGAGCGGCTGCCAAAGAGCTTTCCAACGAGGCACGGCTTTCCCTCCTGGCTCTTCGGGCTTGGGAGCTGTCGCCAGAGCCGCGGCCCTACCAGAAAATGCTTCGCAGGCTGGCGCAGCGGCGCCACGTGGGCGCCGGTGACGCCGAGGCTGATGGCCGCCGCAAAGCCCGCAGCCCCACGGGCTGTGGGGCCACGCGAGCGGCTGCCAAAGAGCTTTCCAACGAGGCATGGCTTTCCCTCCTGGCTCTTCGGGCGTGGGAGCTGTCGCCAGAGCCGCGGCCCTACCGGAAAATGCTTCGCAGGGTGGCGCGGCTGTAGCTGGTAGGCGCCGGTGGCGCTGAGGCTGACGGCCGCCGCAAAGCCCGCAGCCGCACGGGCTGTTTCGCCAGGCGAGCGGCTGCCAAAGAGCTTTCCAACGAGGCATGGCTTTCCCTCCTGGCTCTTCGGGCTTGGGAGCTGACGCCAGAGTCGCGGCCCTACCGCAAAAAACTCTGCATACTTGCGCGGCGGCGCCACATGGGCACCGTTGGCGGAGAGGCTGACGGCCGCCGCAAAGCCCGCAGCCCCACGGGCTGTGGGGCCACGGAAGAGGCTGCCAAAGAGATTTCCAACGAGGCACGGCTTTCCCTCCTGGCTCTTCGGGCGTGGGAGCTGTCGCCAGAGCCGCGGCCCTACCGGAAAATGCTTCGCAGGCTGGTGGGGCGGCGCCACGTGGGCGCCGGTGGCTCCGAGACTGACGGCCGCCGCAAAGCCCGCAGCCCCACAGGCTGTTTCGCCAGGCGAGCGGCTGCCAAAGAGCTTTCCAACGAGGCACGGCTTTCCCTCCTGGCTCTTCGGGCGTGGGAGCTGTCGCCAGAGCCGCGGCCCTACCGGAAAATGCTTCGCAGGCTGGCGCAGCGGCGCCACGTGGGCGCCGGTGGCGCCGAGGCTGACGGCCGCCGCAAAGCCCGCAGCCCCACGGGCTGTGGGGCCACGCGATCGGCTGCCAAAGAGCTTTCCAACGAGGCATGGCTTTCCTTCCTGGCTCTTCGGGCTTGGGAGTTGTCGTCAGAGCCGCAGCCCTACCGGAAAATGCTTCGCAGGCTGGCGCGGCTGCACCTGGTGGGCGCCGGTGGCGGGGAGGCTGACGGCCGCCGCAAAGCCCGCAGCCCCACGGGCTGTTTCGCCAGGCGAGCGGCTGCCAAAGAGCTTTCCAACGAGGCACGGCTTTCCCTCCTGGCTCTTCGGGCGTGGGAGCTGTCGCCAGAGTTGCGGCCCTACCGGAAAATGCTTCGCAGGCTGGTGGGGCGGCGTCACGTGGGTGCCGGTGGCTCCGAGGCTGACGGCCGCAGCAAAGCCCGCAGCCGCACGGGCTGTTTCGCCAGGCGAGCGGCTGCCAAAGAGCTTTCCAACGAGGCATGGCTTTCCCTCCTGGCTCTTCGGGCTTGGGAGCTGTCACCAGAGTTGCGGCCCTACCGGAAAATGCTTCGCAGGCTGGTGGGGCGGCGCCACGTGGGCGCCGGTGGCTCCGAGGCTGACAACCGTCGCAAAGCCCGCAGCCCCACGGGCTGTGGGGCCACGCGAGCGGCTGCCAAAGAGATTTCCAACGAGGCATGGCTTTCCCTCCTGGCTCTTCGGGCTTGGGAGCTGTCGTCAGAGCTGCAGCCCTACAGGAAAATGCTTCGCAGGCTGGCGCGGCGGCGCCACGTGGGCGCCGGTGTCGCTGAGGCTGACGGCCGCCGGAAAGCCCGCAGCCCCACGGGCTGTGGGGCCACGCGAGCGGCTGCCAAAGAGCTTTCCAACGAGGCACGGCTTTCCCTCCTGGGTCTTCGGGCGTGGGAGCTGTCGCCAGAGACACGGCCCTACCGGAAAATGCTTCGCAGGCTGGCGCAGCGGCGCCACGTGGGCGCCGGTGGCAGCGAGGCTGACGGCCGCCGCAAAGCCCGCAGCCCCACAGGCTGTTTCGCCAGGCGAGCGGCTGCCAAAGAGCTTTCCAACGAGGCATGGCTTTCTCTCCTCGCTCTTCGGGCGTGGGAGCTGTCGCCAGAGCCGCGGCCCTACCGGAAAATGCTTCGCAGGCTGGTGCGGCTGCACCTGGTGGGCGCCGGTGGCGCCGAGGCTGACGACCGCCGCAAAGCCCGCAGCCCCACGGGCTGTGGGGCCAAGCGAGCGGCTGCCAAAGAGCTTTCCAACGAGGCACGGCTTTCTCTCCTCGCTCTTCGGGCGTGGGAGCTGTCGCCAGAGCCGCGGCCCTACCGGAAAATGCTTCGCAGGCTGGTGGGGCGGCGCCACGTGGGCGCCGGTGGCTCCGAGGCTGACGGCCACCGCAAAGCCCGCAGCCCCACGGGCTGTTTCGCCAGGCGAGCGGCTGCCAAAGAGCTTTCCAACGAGGCACGGCTTTCCCTCCTGGCTCTTCGTGCTTGGGAGCTGTCGCCAGAGTTGCAGCCCTACCGGAAAATGCTTCGCAGGCTGGCGCGGCGGCGCCACGTGGGCGCCGGTGTCGACGAGGTTGACGGCCGCCGTATAGCCCGCAGCCACACGGGCTGTGGGGCCACGCGAGCGGCTGCCAAAGAGCTTTCCAACGAGGCACGGCTTTCCCTCCTGGCTCTTCGGGCTTGGGAGCTGTCGCCAGAGTTGCGGCCCTACCGGAAAACGCTTCGCAGGCTGGTGCGGCGGAGCCACGAGGGCGCCGGTGTCGCCGAGGCTGACGGCCGCCGCAAAGCCCGCAGCCCCTCGGGCTGTGGGGCCACGTGAGCGGCTGCCAAACAGCTTTCCAACGAGGCACGGCTTTCCCTCCTGGCTCTTCGGGCTTGGGAGTTGTCGTCAGAGCCGCAGCCCTACCGGAAAATGCTTCGCAAGCTGGCGCGGCAGCGCCACGTGGGCACCGTTGGCGGCGAGGCTGACGGCCGCCGCAAAGCCCGCAGCCCCACAGGCTGTTTCGCCAGGCGAGCGGCTGCCAAAGAGCTTTCCAACGAGGCACGGTTTTCCCTCCTGGCTCTTCGGGCTTGGGAGCTGTCGTCAGAGCCGCAGCCCTACCGGAAAATGCTTCGCACACTGGTGCGGCGGCGCCACGTGGGCGCCGGTGTCGCCGAGGCTGACGGCCGCCGCAAAGCCCGCAGCCCCACGGGCTGTGGGGCAATGCGAGAGGCTGCCAAAGAGCTTTCCAACGAGGCATGGCTTTCCCTCCTGGCTCTTCGGGCGTGGGAGCTGTCGCCAGAGACGCGGCCCTACCGGAAAATGCTTCGTAGGCTGGCGCGGCTGCACCTGGTGGGCGCCAGTGGCGGGGAGGTTGACGGCCGCCGCAAAGCCCGCAGCCACACGGGCTGTGGGGCCACGCGAGCGGCTGCCAAAGAGCTTTCCAACGAGGCACGGCTTTCCCTCCTAGGTCTTCGGGCGTGGGAGCTGTCGCCAGAGCCGCGGCCCTACAGGAAAATGATTCGCAGACTGGCGTGGCTGCACCTGGTGGGCACCGGTGGCGGGGAGGCTGAGGGTCGCCGCAAAGCCCGCAGCCCCACGGGCTGTGGGGCCACGCGAGCGGCTGCCAAACAGCTTTCCAACGAGGCACAGCTTTCCCTCCCTGCTCTTCGGGCGTGGGAGCTGTCGCCAGAGCCGCGGCCCTACCGCAAAATGCTTCGCAGGCTGGCACGGCTGTAGCTGGTGGGCGCCGGTGGCGCTGAGGCTGACGGCCGCCGCAAAGCCCGCAGCCCCACGGGCTGTGGGGCCACGCGAGCGGCTGCCAAAGAGCTTTCCAACGAGGCACGGCTTTCCCTCCCTGCTCTTCGGGCGTGGGAGCTGTCGCCAGAGCCGCGGCCCTACCGGAAAATGCTTCGCAGGCTGGTGGGGCGGCGCCACGTGGGCGCCGGTGGCTCCGAGGCTGACGGCCACCGCAAAGCCCGCAGCCCCACGGGCTGTTTCGCCAGGCGAGCGGCTGCCAAAGAGCTTTCCAATGAGGCATGGCTTTCCCTCCGGGCTCTTCGTGCTTGGGAGCTGTCGCCAGAATTGCAGCCCTACCGGAAAATGCTTCGCAGGCTGGCGCGGCGGCGCCACGTGGGCGCCGGTGTCGCCGAGGCTGACGGCCGCCAAATAGCCCGCAGCCACACGGGCTGTGAGGCCACGCGAGCGGCTGCCAAAGAGCTTTCCAACGAGGCACGGCTTTCCCTCCTGGCTCTTCGGGCGTGGGAGATGTCGCCAGAGCCGCGGCCCTACCGGAAAATGCTTCGCAGGCTGGCGCGGCGGCGCCACGTGGGCGCCGGTGGCTCCGAGGCTGACGGCCGCCGCAAAGCCCGCAGCCCCACAGGCTGCTTCGCCAAACGAGCGGCTGCCAAAGAGCTTTCCAACGAGGCACGGCTTTCCCTCCTGGCTCTTCGGGCTTGGGAGCTGTCGTCAGATCCGCGGCCCTACAGGAAAATGCTTCGCAGGCTGGCGCGGCTGCACCTGGTGGGCGCCGGTGGCGGGGAGGCTGACGGCCGACACAAAGCCCGCAGCCACACGGGCTGTGGGGCCACGCGATCGGCTGCCAAAGAGCTTTCCAACGAGGCACGGCTTTCCCTCCTGGCTCTTCGGGCTTGGGAGCTGTCGCCAGAGTTGCAGTCCTACCGGAAAATGCTTCGCAGGCTGGTGGGGCGGCGCCACGTGGGCGCCGGTGGCTCCGAGACTGACGGCCGCCGCAAAGCCCACAGCCCCACAGGCTGTTTCGCCAGGCGAGCGGCTGCCAAAGAGCTTTCCAACGAGGCACGGCTTTCCCTCCTGGCTCTTCGGGCGTGGGAGCTGTCGCCAGAGCCGCGGCCCTACCAGAAAATGCTTCGCAGGCTGGCGCAGCGGCGCCACATGGGCGCCGGTGGCGCCGAGGCTGACGGCCGCCGCAAAGCCCGCAGCCCCACGGGCTGTGGGGCCACGCGAGCGGCTGCCAAAGAGCTTTCCAACGAGGCATGGCTTTCCCTCCTGGCTCTTCGTGCTTGGGAGCTTTCGCCAGAGTTGCGGCCCTACCGGAAAATGCTTCGCAGGCTAGTGGGGCGGCGCCACGTGGGCGCCGGTGGCTCCGAGGCTGACGGCCGCAGCAAAGCCCGCAGCCGCACGGGCTGTTTCGCCAGGCGAGCGGCTGCCAAAGAGCTTTCCAACGAGGCACGGCTTTCCCTCCTGGCTCTTCGGGCGTGGGAGCTGTCGCCAGAGTCGCGGCCCTACCGGAAAATGCTTCGCAGGCTGGTGGGGCGGCGCCACGTGGGCGCCGGTGGCTCCGAGGCTGACGGCCGCCGCAAAGCCCGCAGCCACACGGGCTGTGGGGCCACGCGAGCGGCTGCCAAAGAGCTTTTCAACGAGGCACGGCTTTCCCTCCTGGCTCTTCGGGCGTGGGAGCTGTCGCCAGAGCCGCGGCCCTACCGGAAAATGCTTCGCAGGCTGGCGCGGCGGCGCCACGTGGGAGCCGGTGGCGGGGAGGCTGACGGCCGCCGCAAAGCCCGCAGCCCCACGGGCTGTGGGGCCACGCGAGCGGCTGCCAAAGAGCTTTCCAACGAGGCACGGCTTTCCCTCCTGGCTCTTCGGGCTTGGGAGCTGTCGCCAGAGCCGTGGCCCTACTGGAAAATGGTTTGGAGGCTGGCGCGGCGGCACCACCTCGGGCTGCGGGCTTTCCTGCTGCCTTCAGAGTCTCACAGCCACCCTTTCCCACT